>NC_081414.1:342747846-343047846 GCF_030272615.1 Cryptomeria japonica
TGTACACTAACTATCTGCAATAGTATCATCTGATTATGGGTAAGGTTTCTCACCGTGGTTTTTCCCCTTACAGGGGTTCCACTTACAAATATTGTGGTCATGTGTTGTGGATGACTTTGTGTTTATGTTTCATGTATTATCTTTACCGGATAGCTATTAACTGTTAACACTATCTACTGGCATACTTAAACTGGTTTACCGGTATTAAGCATTAAGATGGTTAAGTGGTTTTTGGTTTGAAATTAGTTGACAACTGAGTCACCCCCCCTCTCAGTTGTCTCCAGGACCTAACACATATAATATATTAAACATATATATACACATGTAAGTTTATTGTCTCTCTTCTCTCGTCTCTCTCTCTCTCTCTCGTCTCTCTCTCTCAGCTCTCTCCAGCTCTCTCTCTCCTTCTCCCTTCCTCCATACCCCATCCCTCTTTCTCTTCTTCTCTCCCTCCATACCCCACTGCAACTGTGTCTGCACTTCTATAGAAGTAAGTGAATTTATTTCTTATCTGCAACTTCCTCTTTGATTTTTATCATGTAATCTCTCCCTCCCTCTACCTCTCCCTTCCCCCCATGTTCTCTCCCTCTCTCCCTCTCTCCCTCTCCTCTCCCTCTCCCTCCCTCTCTCCTCTTCTCTTCCCTCTCTCCCTCTCTCTTCCCTCTCCCCCTCCCCTCTCTCTCTCTCTCTCTCTCCTCTCTCCTCTCTCTCTCTCTCTCCTTCCCTCTCTCCCTCTCTCCCTCTCTCTACCTTCCCTCCCCCTTATTCTCTCCCTCTCTCTACCTCTCCCTTCCCCCCATGTTCTCTCCCTCTCTCCCTGTCTCTCCCTCTCTCCCCTCTCCTTTCTCTCTCTCTCTCTCCCTCTCTCCTCTCCTCTCCCTCTCCTCTCCTCTCTCCTCTCCTCTCCTCTCTCTCTCTCTCTCTCCCCTCTCCTCTCCCTCTCTCTCCCTCTCCTCTCCCTCTCTCCTCTCCTCTCTCTCTCCTCTCCTCTCCTCTCCCTCTCCCTCTCTCTCTCTCTTTCTCTCTCTCTCCTCCTCTCCTCTCCCTCTCTCTCCCTCTCCCCTCTCCTCTCTCTCTCTCTCTCTCTCTCTCTCTCTCTCTCTCTCTCTCTCTCTCTCTCTCTCTCTCTCCTCTCTTCCTCCTTCTCTCTCTCCCTCTCTCTACCTTCCCTCTCCCTCTCTCCTCTCCTCTCCCTCTCTCTCCTCTCCCACCCCCCTCTTCTCTCTCTCTCTCCCTCTTCTCTCTCTCTCTCTCTCTCTCTCTCTCTCTCTCCCTCTCCCTCCTTCCCTCTCTCCCTCTCTCTACCTTCCCTCCCCCCCTCTTCTCTCCCTCTCTCCCTCCCTCTCCCCTCTCCCTTCCCCCCATGTTCCCTCCCTCCCTCTCCTCTCCCTCTCTCTCCCTCTCCCACCCCCCCCCCTCTCTCTCTCTCTCTCTCTCTCTCTCTCTCTCTCTCTCTCCCTCCTTCCCTCTCTCTCTCTCTCTCTCTCTCTCTCTCTCTCTCCTCTCCCTCTCCCCCTCTCCTCTCCCACTCTCCCTCTCCCTCTCTCTCCCTCTCCCTCTCCCTCTCTCTCTCTCCCCCCCCTCTTCTCTCCCTCCCTCTACCTCTCCCTTCCCCCCATGTTCTCTCCCTCTCTCCCTCTCTCTCCCTCTCCCCTCTCCTCTCCCTCTCTCTCCCTTCCCCCCCTCTTCTCTCCCTCTCTCCCTCTCCCTTCCTTCATACCCCTTCCATAACTTTTTAAAGGCTTAGTAGTGCATACGTGGTACTTATTACTCATAAGTGCATACGGGGTACTATTCCCATTATCCGATACCCTGGGATAACATTTTTAGGCTTAGTAGCGCATATGCACTACTTATCAGCCGAGAATACCGTTGGGCTTGCCAACATTTTATGGCCTAGCAACGCGTACGTAGTTATCAATGTAGTGTGTACGTAGTTTATAGACATAGTTTTAGCTGCCCAAGAGCCTCAACGGCCTCAAAAGAAGTTTTTGAGGTTGTTGAAGGCCCCACTAGAACTGTGTTTGCACTTCTATCACTGTTGTATACATAAAAGTAAGTGAATTTTTTGTTTTTTACATGATTTCAAACGATTGAATTGTTGTTTTTATTAGTTTTTTGTTTTTGCATGGTTTCAAATGATTAAATTGTGATTGTTTAATAGTTTGATTCCAAAAAATAGTGATAAGATGCATACTTATGGTTATTTATTTATTTTTGAAGTTTTCTTTACATATATATGTAATATGATTCTATTTAGGTCAACCGATCTCAACCATGGGAAAGAACAAGCAAGGAACGATGGAACAACAAGGGGCTCAAAAGGAAAGACAATGGGAGAAGAATGTATGTCAACCTCAACATCTCAATTTGATTTACCAAATGAATATAATGCACCTAATGCAATTGAAGAAGAAACATTTGATAATTTACCATTTCAACCTAATGCAATTGAAGAAGAAACATTTGATAATTTAACATTTGAACCTAATGCAATTGAAGAAGATACCGCATTGAATAATCAATTAAATGATGAACATATTACACCTTCTCTACTTGATGAATTGAATGTAGATAATGCACCAATGTTAACACCTCCTAGAATCATTCGTAGGAAACCAAAATATCTAATTGACATTGATGAGAATATATTGAAGTCAATGCCCAATAAAATGAATGAACGAACTTGTAGGAGAATGGTTAAAAGAATATGGAAAAACTATTTTAAAAACTTAAATCAAACCGCAAGATGTCAATTAATTATTCAAATGATTAAAAATTTGAATTTTAGAGAGACAATGAAAATTCTAGGCCTAAGATCATCTGAAAGTAACAGTGAAAGAACTATTGTCAGAAATCTATTTGATGCATATCAATCTATTGGTTCAAAATCACATAGTAAAGATTCTAATGCTACTCAATGTGTCATTACATCAACCATAATGAGCAAGAAAATAAAAAAAGAACATCCCCTATCAACACCTACAAACCAGAAATTGGACCAAGCATTAAAGATAGTTAGTATATCTTGTATTTTTTTGAATTCAAAGTGTACTATTCTATTTTAACATGTTACAAAATTTATACCTCAGGCGTCGAAGTTGTAGCTATGGTAACTTGGGGAGGTGTATGTGATACCATTGCTGCATGCTGAAATGCATATTATTTATCTTAATTTAAACCAATGTATAAATGAAAATTCATTTATGTAATTACAAAATTAAAGTGACTGATAAATAAAATGTTATGAATTCAAATCAACACACCTGTGTCTGTGGCTCATGCGCAAACACCATGTCCATCAACTCATCTGTTAGTGCGACATCCTCAACCGTGTGAGCCTAACATCTACAACCGCAAATCATGCATAAATGATATGAGTATCCATCTACACCAGCTGCATCATCTATCCTTGAGCATATCCCCAAGAAACTAACACACATATGCTCAATGGGCTCTCTGTCACCCTCTAACGGCTCATCATCCAATACAATAGGGTGTGCTAATGATGTCCCATGTTGGATGCTGGCACTAGTCAATGTTGTGGCCACCTGAAGAGTCTGTAGCTCCATCGACTCTTTCAGCTCTAATGGGACAGCTTGATGCACCTTGGGTTTGGGTGCTAGGGGCCGATGACTCTCCGCGGCTAATTGCCTATGGGCTTCAGGTCTATCTTGGGCAAAGCCACCACCTCTACCATGAAACTCTCTCATGTCAAAATAATTTGGGTGCACATTGAGCACAAACTCACAATATATTTTTCTCAAAAAATATAATGGCACCTCATAATTATTACAAGGTGGATCATCAAAGACCATCCACCACCTCTGCCAAAAAAGATTCTTCATATGCACATTGGTACACCAATATATGGGAAACCTCTTTGCATTAGGAGGTAATGACTGACCAGTTTTGGGGTCAATAGAAAGGGCACATATTTGTTGTTTAGAAATATTTTTGTTTTTAACTCCATCGTATGCTAGCCCATTGGCATATAATTGACGACACCTATCCTTAAAGCTTCCCCATTTGGTAATTTCTGTGGAAACAACAATGGCACCACTAGCTAATGTTTCTAAGCTAGTGGCGAGGGATTGATGATGGTCAAGTTCAGAATTGTTCAAATTACAATCAATCTATTGATTTTTTATGTATTTTGCCCTAACTGATTAATTAATTCTTCCTGTGTTTCAACTGTGCGGTCAAAAGGAGGAATTGGGGGTTGTTCTTGTGTGTTTTCAGGAGTTGCATTTGGTTGTTCTTGTGGTTTTTCAGGAGGTGCATTTGGTTGTTCTTGTTCTGGATTAGAAGAATCTAGTTTTTGAAAGAAAAAATGAAAAAACCTAATCAAAATTAATGAAATTAAATTCAAAATGTAAAACAAATTGCATAAACCAGAAAGAAAGACAAACAATAAACAAAAACTAACCTTGATCCATAGCCTAAAGAACAAATTTAGCACCCCGTTCATGGTTTAGGTTAGAAAATGGGAAAAAAACAAAGTAAAAAATACGCTTTTTGGGTAAATGAGGACCCAATTTTTTAAAAAACTTTTTTTATCAAGCACCACATACACGGTTTTAGTAGGATTATTAGCGCGTACATGCTCATTTTCCTATAAGTAACACGTACGCACTAATTTTCCTAGGCGTAGCATGTATGTGCTCAGTTTCCTAAACACAGCGCATATATGCTACCTTTTCTAGGCTCAGGAAGAACAAACCTAAGCGTGTATGCAAGAATTTGAAATTTTAAAACCGCATATGCACTGCCTATTTTTCCAAGTTTTTTCTGGGTGGTGTCCACTTTTCTGACCACCATCTTTGTGCACACACCCCAATCTAGCCTTATTCCTTATAACTTGACCATCATGATTCAATTTATTCCTAAATACCCATTTAGTTCCAATAACATTCTTATTTTTAGGCCGAGGAACCAAGGTCCATGTGCTATTTTGATCAATCTAATTTAATTCTTCTTCCATAGATTTCAACCAATATTCATCTTTACATGAATCAATTACTGATACTGGTTTAACTTGTGAAATTAAACACACCTCATTAGTTGCTAGTCTTCTTCTTGTCATCACTTTGTTGCTCTTATCCCCAATGATTTGATCTTCTGATTGATTCAATCTCACATACCTAGGGGTCTTCTGACTTTCTATTCCTCTTTCCTATTCTTCAGTTACTGTAGAATTCTTTGATGTTACCGGAGTAACTGGTTTAACTCTTTGTTTTGGTAAAGGTGCTACCGGTTTAGATATAATCATTTCCATTACTGGTTCCTTCTCATAAACTCTAATTTGGCTTATGTTTAGCTCATCTACTTTGACATTAGCACTCTCCACAATTATCTGTAATCTCTTGTTATAACATCTATATGCTTTTGTTTCATTAGAATAACCAATAAATATGTCTTCATCACATCTAGAATCAAATTTCCCAATAATATCATCTCTCCTGATATAAAATTTACTATGAAATTTTTTGAAATACTTAACTGCAGGTGTATTGTCAAACCATAGTTCATAAGGTGTCTTATCAGTTTCTCCTTTGATATGTACTTTGTTGAATGTATAAACTGCTATACTCACTGCTTCTCTCTAGTAGATATGAGGTAGACTAGCTTCCATCATCATTGTTCTAGCAACATCCAAGATATTTTTGTTCTTCCTTTCCACAACTCCATTTTATTGAGGTGTCCAGGGAGCAAAAAATTGTCTTCTTATATCATGTTTTTCACAAAAGTTATTAAACTCACCAGATGTGAATTCACCACCATGATCTGATCTCAAACATTTAATCTTCAATCATGTCTCAGTTTTTACTTTAGCCTTAAATATTTTAAACTTTTCAAATGATTCATATTTTTCTCTCAAAAAAGTAACCCACATCATTCTAAAATAATCAACAATGATTAGCATGAAATAAATATCACCTTGAAAACTTTTAAGTCTAGCAGAGCCACATAAATCAATATGAATAAGATCAAGAACATCATTTGATTTATCTTGTATACTTCTAAAAGAGGTTCTAACCTATTTACCCATTTGATATTCTTTACATACCAGATTATAGGGCTTCATAATCTTAGGTATATCCCTAACTACCTTAGTTGAACTGATCTTCACAATGCAATCAAAATTCACTTGACACAACCTTTTATGCCACAACCAACTCTCATCAATTTGTGTAATCAAACATGTCTTCTCACCAATGTTCAAATGAAATATACTACCTTTTATCTATGTATCGGTTGCAATCTCCAAACTAGATATGTTAATGATTTTGCATTTTCCATCATTGAATTATAATCAAAATCCCTTGTCTACCAATTGTCCTACACTCAAAAGATTATGCCTCAAACCTTCAACATAATAAACATTGTCAGTATTGTGCTTACCATCCAATGATATAGTTCCTTTTCCTTTGATCATGCATGCCTTGTCATCTCCAAATCTAACTAGACCACCATCAAATTATTGCAAAGACATAAACTTCCCTTTATTTCCAGTCATATGATGTGAACAACAACTGGCAATTACCCATTCATCCTTGTCTTCAATTTTAGTAGCAAGTTCCTTCTCTTTAGGTACATTCTCTTCCAGTGCTGGATCATCTTCCTTGATATCCAAGAATACCCATTCCTTCCCATTGCCAGATCCACTAGCAGAGTTTTATGTTGGTTCATCATCTAAATCAGTAATGCCTTCCTCATCTGCTATGTAGCATGATTTGTCTCTATTTTTCTTGTGTTTATACTTCTTCTGATATCCAGGGTTAGGCTTAAATGATATTCTAACTCTTTCTTCAAATCTTGAATTCCTTTCAAGACATCTAGAAGAAAAATGACCAATCTTATTACATGCAAAACATTTAAAAGGTGTTTTTCCTTCATACTTACTTCCTATCGGTACTCTTCTAGCAAATAGTGCTTCAAGTTGCTCAAACTCATCATCTTATCTTTTCATATCTTCCAACTCCTTTTCATATAAATATTTCAAGTCTTACTTACTGGTTGTAGATGTAGATGCATGAAAAGTAGGTTTAGTCTTCACGGCTCCAGAAGGTCCAAATTCCTCAAGCTCAAAAGAAGATAGTTCCCCTACTAGAGTATCTCTATTGATAGATATATTAGCCATTATTCTCAACTCATTCATAGTAGTAGCCTTCATTTTGTAAGCTGATGGTAGGGCTCTCAGGACTTTAGAAATAATTTCATCTTTGCTCAGAGTTCCACCACAACATTGAATTCCCATAACAATCTCATTTTCCCTTTCCATGAATGCAGTAATCCTTTCATCTTCTTCCACCTTCAGGTTTTTATATCTCACCCAGTAACCATCAAGTTTAGAAATCTTCATGTAGGGTCACCTTCATTAAGAGTATCCAACTTATCCCATATAGCCTTTCCTGATGATTTGTTGGTTCATCCCATTATTTGCTAATCAGAAAGTGTACGCACGAGGGATTCTCTTGCTCTACAATAATTCTCAAGATCCTTGTCCAGGTTTTCCGGAGGAGGATTTCTAGATCCTGGATTATAGGGTGTGACACCATTCTGTGTGATCTCCAAATCCCCTTGCCAAGACATCTTAGATGAGTCTTCATCTGAATCTTTCATACTATCTAATTTGTTTCATCAAGCCTCAGAATATCCCTTCGAAAGATATCTCTAGAAGAACTGGATGAACTTGAACTATTGGTTGCCACAAGATCTTCATCAAGTAGTTAAGATTTTTGTAGAGAGGACCAAAGCTCTAATACCAATTGTTAGACATTTTAGATAACCGGAAGACAACTGAGAGGGGGGGTGAATCAATTGTCATAGATTACAAGAGCCATTATCAATTTAAACTTAAATATTGGAACCCAAAACATTAATACGGGAATAGCAGTAAACCAATTAAGCATAAAAAATAATCACAAAATTAAATCCATCCACATAACACCAAGATTTGTATGTGGAAAACCCGGTAGAGGGAAAAACAACGGTGGGAAGCCTACCCACAATTATATAATACTTCTGCAGTAAGTATGTGAATTACAATTGAGGGGCCTGCACTTGCAGGAATGCTAATAGCCTAGAGCACACTTCTCATCACAAAAGGAGCCTCACTGACTACATAGAAATCTAGACTACAATTTAGAGAAGTGTTAAACTACAAAATATAGCATCTCCTATGCCTGAGTACAATTTTGGTTAAGCTCAATACCAGAGGACTAAATCCTCTTACATAAACCCAATTCGATTTCCAATGATCGACCAACTTCTCTTCCTGAATGATATTACATTATTCACACATTACATTCCTTGACCATGACCTCTTATATTAACCATGATGGTCTACAATGAGATCTTACATCTATATATACAAACCCTCGACCATAGACAATTAGGTCAGCCACCAGACAATAAACTGATTAAATAATTACAAACCATGTCGGCCTTAGACCAAACAAATAATATCAACACATAAGACATCCTGAAAATACATTCATAGGTCCTATTCACACATTACATTAAAGTTGGTCCATAACCTAGATCAATCGGGACCAAGTATAGGTCCACACGCCACAACAATGATCTCCAACCACCAAGTCTCGAACATGATTACCAATAGGATCTTGAGACTCCATCAAAAGCTGCACCAACACCACTTATGCAAATCATCAAGATCTCCATCAAAATCTCTATGGGTGAAACCCTCGTCGGAACTAGAAATCAATCTTCTAAGCAAGTAGGATAGCATCCAATCACCAGACCAAAACCAACTGACCAAATATGAGTATAAGTATTATGAACAAGCCAATTTCATCATTAGACTATACCGGAGCCTACTAGATCATGTCGGATCCAAGTTAACCAGAAACCACTTAACCTACCAGGACTAGAAGGGTGTTGGTAAAGCATCCAAATAGCTAGTGTTGACATCAATGACAAAACATCAATGCAACACATAATTAATTCCACCAAATGGCCAATAGGTAAATCCTAAATCCTTAATATGTTGATACTTAGGCTTAATCTTTCTAGAATCTCCCATCAAATCTCTAATATACATGCTCTTATTTATCACTAGTTCCCAAATCCTCAATGTGTAAGTGAATGTACAAGCTCTGACATCTTTTACATATACAACTCCTTCCAAGACAGGGGAAAAAGCACCAACCAAATCATCCAAAGTGGCAATATGTGGGCATCGCTTGAAAATTGGCCTAGGACAATCCTTGACCTCAACAACAGTAGGAATTACAATAAAAGTATGTGCAGAGGATGATCTCGCTTCCATGATGAAAGATAAATACCTTCGAAATAGCTGCTGGTGAGAACCTTAAAGAACTCTTCCGATCGCTGGTGAAATTGCTCAAGAAGATATCGATCACACTGAATCACCTTAAACTCACTCTAAATTTCTCTGAATCGCTCTAAATGCAAAGTGATCAGAAATAAAGTGAATTTAACCTTCTAACCTCCAAGAAACCCTAATCCATCATTGATATAAATGAATTCTGGTGAAAGATACCGGATCTCGATCAAACATCTCCATGCTGGATAAGCATCTCCAATGTCTGGAACATCTTCCAGAACCTCTTCCCAAGGCATATGCACTATCTTCATGAATTTTGTCTGCCCCTAAGTCATCTGCCTCAGTTATTGGATGAGCTTCCTGCTGGTGCAGTTGCAACCTCCTCTATCGGTTGAGTAACTAGAGCATTTCCATCTATTGATTGATCTTCTGACTTCTTGACCCATTTCTTGATATGTTCTTGCTAGATTTCACTGACCTTCTCTTTCCCTTTATCATTTGATCCATCATTGCCAACTAGTGGATTTTTGCTTCTACAAAATTTAGTAATGTGTCCAACCTCATTACATGCATAGAATGTAACATTGTTCTTTTGAATTGATTTGCTAAAACCAATATAATTGCTTGACTTGCATTGATTAGCCATATGTCCAAATTTTCCACATGCATAACATTTAACATTCATTCTGCAATCTTCTATCTTATGACTATACTTATTGCATTTATAACATTAACCAAGAGAAAAATTATAGTTTTGATTTTCTCTATGTCTACATTGCCTAGACATGTGACCAAATTTATTACAAATAAATCATCTACCATTAAATTTGTAAGCATTAAGCTTCCTTACCGATGCCTTTAGGTTTTGATCTTTATTTGCAGTATCGGAACTTTGACCTTGTTCAAATCCAAGTCCATTGGAATCTCCATTGTCTCTGACTTCTCAATAACTCATCAGGTTGTGTTGAACTAACCTTGAATTTTTCTTTGTACTCGCTTGCAATAGTCAGATCATCTCTCAGAATTATCATTTGTCTTTCAAGTTCTTGTTCATTAATCAGGGATTGCACTAATTCATTTCTCAACATATCATTTTCATGAACCAACCTACCACATTCCTCAAATTTGTCTTTCAAAGATATAGAAAGATTTTCTTCCTTCTTCTTCCGGTCCTCAATCTCCTTAGACATCCTCATAGTTAAGGCTTGCATTTCATTCCTGATGACCATATTCTCCTGACTCAGCTTCTGACATTTTGCATTAAGGGCATCTTTCTCTTCATTATCCTAATTTTGTGAAAGTTCCTTCCTCCTAGCCTGAATAGATGAAAGCCTCTCATGTAGGATAAGAATGAATTCCTGAGCATAATTCAATTCATCTTGTAACTTCAAGTTTTTCATCCTTTCAGCATCATAATCTTCAAGCTCTACCTCAAGTTGCTTCTCCAAAATCATATCCACTGATTCTAGATTCAAGATATCCCTCAATATGTTAAACTTACTTCGAGCCACAAATCTCTAATACCAATTGTTGGAATCCAATAATACTGAGAGGGGGGGATGAATTAGTGTTCTATCGAAATGATCAATTTTAACCTTATTAAAACATGCATTCACTAACCAATATACTGGTACATATAGAATTGAAAGAAGTAAAGAAATCAATAAGCCAATCACAAAAATGAATACCATAACACAAAGAATTATACATGGAAAATCTCAAAGAGGAAAAACAACGGTGGGATTTGTGACCCACAATATCAATATACTGACCATATGAAAAGATATTACAAAATATGGGGGGATGCACTTGCAGAAAGGCTTACAGCCTAGAGCACACTGCTCATCACAGAAGAAGTCTCACTAAATACATACAAATCCTTACTACAGTTCGAAGAAATGATTTAACTGGAATGATAATATCTTCTATGCCTGAATACAGTTCCGGTTAAGCTTTGTCTGTTACAGTCTAAAACCCTAAACCCTTACTGGAATAACCTCTTACATAAATATCCTCACATACATGATCTCTCTCACATATCTTGCATCTCCATTACATTTGATATCCTAACATATATTACAAAATGATCTTATCAACTGGCCTATATACCCTTACAAACTTCCATGCCTTTTATCATCTTATATAGATAATTACAAAATGAATATACAAGTTGGCTCAATAACATAAATACATAAATATCAAAATCAATAGTTGATGCCAGATCTCCCAAATGATGTCGGCCTCCAATACCGATAACCTGAATGTGAACCATATTGGCCTGCAATGCCGATAACCAAAGAATTCCTTCCAACCGGTGAAGATACATGTTGGAGTTGGTGTCGGTGCCGATGAAGTGTCTGCCGGTACATTAATAAACCAAAATATGAAAGTCGAAACATGTTGCAATCAATGACAAGACATTGAAACCAATTAATTGAGGTCAATTACCAACAGGTTTCACCTTCAGCAGATGGAAATGACTTTTGGGTACCTAATGGTTTTCTTTCTTCTAAAGAAAAGTTGCCTACAGAGAAGACTATGTTATGGTACCAGAGGCTTGGCCACATTGGAGAAAAGGGTGTAAGAACCTTGAAAAATAAAAACCTTTTTGAAGGTTTGAATGATTGTAACCTTGACTTTAATTTCTATGAGCATCACAATTATGGAAAACAAAACCACATTTAGTTTTACTCGAGTTCTCATAAAACTTGTGGTGTTTTGGATCTTATTCATTCTGATGTGTTTGGTCCAATAAACGTTCCTTCGATTGGAAAATCCACATATTATGTTTCATTTATTGATTATTTTAGTAGAAGGATATGGGTATATTTTGTAAAGAGTAAATCGGGAGTTTTCACTTGATTTAAAGAATTTAAAGAAATGGTTGAGTTGCAGACTAGAAATAAAATTAAATGTTTGAGGACTGATAATGGTGGTGAATTTTCCTCTAATAATTTTGATAGATTCTGTAAAGACTGTGACATTAACAAACAAAATAAAACTTCGTATTCTCCACAACAAAATGGATTTGCAGAAAGAATGAATAGGACATAGATGGAGAAGGCTAGGAGTATGTTGAGTGGTGTTGGTCTAGAACAAAAGTTTTGGGCTGAAGCTGTTGCCACTGCTTGCTACTTGATTAACAAGTCTCCTACATTATCCCTTGTTGATAAAATGTCTATGGAAGTATGGCTAGGTCACAATCTTTCATTGAGATATCTTAGGGTTTTTGGTTGTGAGGCATATGCACATGTGCCAAAGGAGAAGTGGAAAAACTGGAGAACAAGACTATGAAATGTATCTTCATCAGGTATTGTTATGGTGTGAAAGGATACAAACTTTGGGACCTTGTTGCACAAAATATAATTCATAGTAGAAGTGTTATTTTTAGAGAAATTAAGTCTCCTTCTCTTACATTGCAGCCAGAACAGACTAAAAATGAAGATGTGATTCAATTTCCTTCTACACCTGAAAGAGTTGAATCAAGACCCATAGATATGCAAGAAGTTGTGGAGAGCTCATCTAGCTGTGAATCTTTAGAAGAGGAGAAAGAACCTCCAACTTAGCTTGTTCTAATGTCTACAAGACATAGACAACCACTTGAAAGGTATTCACATGATGATTGGAGATGTATTTTTTATTTGAATAATAATGTGGTTGAACCAAAATCTGTAGAAGAGGCATTAGGTATGAATGATGCAGAATCCTAGAAAATTTCTATTGAAGAAGAAATGGCAACTTTGAAAAAGAATGATACATGGGATCTTGTACCATTTCTTGAAGGATGAAAGCCTATTGGTTGCAAATGGGTGCTCAAGAAAAAGATTGGTTCATATGGAAACATTGAGAAGTATAAAGCAAGGTTGCTTGCAAAAGGCTACTCTCAAGTTGAGGGTGTTTATTATGGTGAGATATTTTCTCTTGTTGCCAAAATGCCATCAATTAGATTTATTTTTTCTATTGTTGTTGCTTATGATTTAGTGGTTGAGCAAATGGATGTGAAAACTGCTTTCTTTCATGGTGCTTTGGAGGAGGATATTTATTTGACACAGTCAGAGCACTATGTGGTGAAAGGTAAAAGTAATTTGGTCTATAAATTTAAGAAATCCATGTATGGTCGTAAATAGAGTCCTAGGATGTGGTACCAGAAATTTGATACATATGTGTTGATTTTGGGATTTGAGCATTCTAAATTAGATCATTGTGTTTATTATAAATGTGATGGTGATCATTTCTTGTACATTGATGATATGTTATTCATTGGTAAAGGGAAATGTATGATTTAAGAACTTAAGTCTCAACTCACTGCTAAATTTAAAATGAAAGATCTTGATGCAGTGAAACACATTATTGGGATGGAAATTAAAAGAGATAGAGTGAACAAAAAGCTATGGCTAGGACAAATTAAGTACGTGAATTCAGTGTTACAGAGTTTCAACATGCAGGATTGTAGACCATAGTGTGTTCCTTTTACAATTGGAATGAAACTATTTTTTGTAGATTGTCCTACATCCCTATTGGAGATGGAAGACATGAGCAGAGTGCCTTACCATAGTGTAGTTGGAATTTTTATGTATGCTATGGTCTATACTAGACCAGATATTACCCGAGCAGTGGGAATTTTGTCCAGATATATGTCTAATCTTAGTAGAGTTCATTGGGATGTAGTCAAAACAGTCTTCAGATATTTGAAGGGTACCTTAGAGTATTCTTTGTGTTATCATGGTAGTTCGATTGGAGATGTGATTTCCCTTGGTATTCATGGTTATGTGGATTCAGGCTGGGTAGGTGATATTGATAGCAGAGGATCCACCAGTGCTTATGTGTTTACTTTATTTGGTGGTACAATTAGTTGGATAAATGATAGGTTGTGGTTTCTTTGTCCACTATTGAATCAGAATATATGACAGCTACTCATGCTTGTAAAGAGGCCTTTTGGATTAAGAGACCGTGTTCAGACAGTGGAATAAAACAAGGAGTTGTGAGAGTTTATTGTGACAGTCAGAGTGTGATCTGCCTAGCTAAGAACCCGACATTTATGCCCAGACTAAGCACATTGATGTTTAGTATTATTTTGTCAGAGATATGGTCAAAGATAGAAGGGTGAAGCTAGTTAAGGTAGAAACTTTGATGAATGTTGCAAATTCTTTAACTAAGGCTATGAGCACACAGAAGTTCAGATGGTGCTCGGAGTCTATTGGCATCATGGCCCTAGAAATTAATTCATTATGTTGATACTCCCTTTTCTCTTGCAAAGTGTTCAAAAAGTGGGAGATGTTTTTGGAAAATGGTGTCTCAATTTTGCATTTACATAAGGTTACTATTTATAGTAAGTTTTCATTTGAGCACGAAATGGTGTGAAATTCTCCTTGAAGCTTCTGGTTGGCTAGATAAACATTCCAGTAAAGTTTTTGATTGCGCGATATTGATAGAAGAAGATCCACCAGTGGTAGAACAAAACAATAAACTGAAACAGTTGGTAGATACAAAAAGAAAGCAAGAGAACCAAAAGTAACAAAGGGATGACACAATGACTCCCAAGGGACAACCAAGAGAATAGAACCATAGAACTAAGAAAAATTCTTGAGAATATCCACTGCTTCTTTCTTCAGTTGGACCATTGAGGCAGCAACACTCTTAAGATCATCCAGATCCTTGGCTTGTTGAGCCATCTTCCTCATACTCGCATGGGTTATTTTACTAGAGCTAGTAGCCACACCTTCAAGGGTCAAGACCTTATCCTTAGAAATATCTATTGTGTTCTTTTCCATCTAGAACTATTCCAGTTTACTAATCATCACTTTGAAGTTATCAGCTAAGGCTTTTAGAATTTTGTGGCTTTGTTCTCCAATTTTATTCAAGGTATTCTCATGACTATACATACCCTTTTCCAACTTATTGAACTAGACCTCCGATAAAGTTGCATCACAAGATCACAACTAGTTTTGAAGATATTAAATTTTTCATTTTGGAGGGGTCTAATGAAAGGTTTAAATTTGATTTTGATGACTTCAGATGCTCTAAAATGTACTAAAAAGTGGTCTTGAATGGTGTATCTCTTTACGAATCAATAGAACACTTCGCGAGATTTTTGGTGCTTCAAACGGTTCGTCAATAGGACATAAGGTTCTCAAGTTATGGCCTCTGGAAGTTTGTATTCCTGAAATAGGAAATATAAAATACATTGGACACATAAATGAGTTGTAAAAAGGGAGGGACACATTATAGGGAATCTAGAAGGGAGATAAGGTTAGCTACACCTTATTGGGTGGTTTTATCCCATAGTTTTGTAATATCGCTTGATAGTTTCTTGTATTGTATCTCCTATATATGAGGTGTGTGAGATAGAGGTTGGGTATAAGAGTCTTCTGGCTATTGAGTTACCTCTGAATCTCTGATTAGTGGTACTCCTGCAAAAATATTTCTCTGCAAGTATATTGTAATTTGTTTTAATTGTTGAATAATATATTGGGCGTCTTTTGGAGTGTGGGGTTTTTCTCTTGAAAGGGTTTTCCCCACGTAAATCATTGTGTTATGGTTTGAATGTTATTATATCTATGTCTATGTTTTGTAATTGTTGTGATGATCTATAAATGTTTTACATTACCCTCCTCTTAAGGTTAGTATAGGAAGTTTTTCCACTACTTGACTTCCTTAAAAGAGGTACAACTAAATATTGCATCACCTATAATGGTTGTAGTAATTCAGTATGTGGTTATGTTGATTGTAATTTTGTAGGTGAGTTGGACAAAAGGAGATCTACTTTAGGCTATGTCTTTACTCTTGCAGGTGGAGCTATTTGTTAGATGTCAAAGCTTCAAGAAATAGTTGCTTTATCCACAACTAAGGAATATAATATATGGCTATCTCACATGCTTGTAAAAAGGCAATTTGGTTGAAGATTCTTTTGGGTGAGTTTTGAAAAGTGGAGGACAAAGTGCTATCCATTTAGTTAAAAATCCATCTTATCACAATAGGACCAAACATATTGAAATAAAGTATCATTTTGTAAGATAGGTTATTGGTAGAGGTGGAATTATTCTTGTGAAATTTCATACACCAAAGAATTGTGTAGATATGTTTACAAAACCAATATTGTTAGATAAGTTGAGCTAGAGTTTGACTTCTACTGGTTTGTAGGAATGGTGATGAATGGGCTTGGGCAAGTATTAGGTAAATTGTTGTCAAGGTGGAGATTGTTGGATTATGACAACAAGGAAAAACAAGAAAAATGGGAAAACAAACAAATCTATCTTATTTTAGGAAAAATTAGTTTTTTACCTTCAATTGGAAATCCCTGAATCTCTTTGAAGGAATAAATCATTTTTATTCTTTGAGTGATTTTTGGCTGTTATCTTCAAGATTGTTAAAAATATCTTTTAGCTTGAAGGGATATTAGCTGAAGAATTGTAAGAGCAATTTGATATTGTAGTAGTAGATTGTAGATGTAATTGTTTTTCCTCTAAGAAATAAAATTACCAATACTTGCTCTATGGATATTTTCTTGGCATATTGTCAAGGTTTTACCATTAATATCTATGTCTTTGCAATTGTTCTCTTATTCTATTGTTTTTCTTATTACTTCTACACATCTAATTTGTTTTGTAGATTTAATGTTTCTAGGTTAATGTTTCCACATTTATAATAGAACCCCCACCAAAAGTGTCTCACATTGGTTTCATCATTTCTAAAAATTTCATGGTCTATCTTCTCCATTTTTTTCCTTGGTTTTTACTTTGGTGTTGCTAGGAAATAAAATGCCTCCTACAAACTATAGCCTTCTTGGCTTTGATAATGACTTTGCACTTACAATGGGATATTTTAGCTTCTACAAGATATTTGGGCAACTCTAAACCTTTCAATCATTATGCCTTTTTCTAGATCAATGACTTTAAAGTATGAACTATAACTCTGCTATTGCCAGGTGACTACTGCGACTTGCCACATTTTAAAAATCCTTCGAGCTACTTCAAATCTAGTGTTGGTGGCTTCAAATATCTATGATCCTTCCTTTAGAAACTAGCAATTGATAACTTCTTGACCTCCTCTACAAATCTCCTTCAGTCTCCTCTAGACCTTTTCCAATCTATGATGATGTGGTTCTCTGATAAACAATGCAATGCTTTATGGTATCCACTAATCACTAATACACTTTTCCATTTTTATAGAGTGGAAAAAATAATATCTCACCAATTTTAGCAATACCTGGACAAATACACGACCCAACTAGTACTACGTTGATATTATTGCTGATATATTTGGTGCCAGACAAATAACATGGTGGTTTTATTATTTTGAGGATTCCACGAGATTTGAGCAACCATTCACAATTATCAAAGTATTGTTTGAGGTAATAGTTAAGGGTTGCCATTTTTTAGCAGAGCATACTATAGCTTCTTCTACTTAGTGATTGAGATTGAATTTTAATAGTTGAGATTGACTTTTTATAATTGAGATTTAATTTTTATATTACTTTATTTCATTGTAGTTCTAGAGCTATAGAACACACAAAGAGAGTTTAAAACCTTTATACTACCCATTTTTTAATTTTTATAATTCTCTTTTACAATGTAAGTTGTGTCTCGCTTCATTCAATGTACTTTAGAATTTATAGTTGAAATTGTGAATACTTTTTAACTACAATGAAAGATGTGTGGCTTGTACCATTAAGTATAAAATTTATATCCTAAAATGTCAACCTTTCTGGTGGGGAAATTTATAATATAATTATTATATAATGTTAATTGTAATAATATTATTTAGAGTGAAACTTTGTGGTAAGTGCACCAAGATGGTGAACAAAACGGGGGGTATAAGTGACCACTTTTTTTTTGAAAACAGGTAAACCTTAACTTCAAAGAGATATTTGAAGCTCATGCACTCAAAACTAGGAGTTGAGAAAAGAATAAGAATTGTAGTACTATAAATCTAGTTTCTAAACTACTAATTTTAAAAAAAATTGGATAAGATTAAGAGGGTCAAACCTTTCACGCATGAAAAATTGTTCTTGATTTTTTCAAAAAAAACATAACATAGCTATTTTCGTGCACTGCACAAAATATATAGTTAGATTTAGTATTTTGCAAAACCATTTAGGAGGATGCTAGGTAAAAGTGAGATCTAGAAGTTGTGTATTTTTTTATAATTTTTTGTGGAGTATTTTTTTTTAATGATTTTTTGAGGTGACTACATCCTGAAAATTTGGTACTTGTTCTTGCGTTGGGCATAACTTGCATCAAAATAATAAAAAATGCAATTTTTTTTTTTTTAAAGTGTATAGAATCTAGTGTAGAACAATAATATATAATTTATTTTGAATTTGGTCAAGTATATCGAAAGTTATTTAAAAAATGGTAGACATATGTCTATGAGGACTGTCAAGGCACTGATAAAGAAAATTAAAGTTTACTATGCTAGTGTTCTCTAAAAATAGAAAAAATTGTATGGTTAGAAAACTAAGAAGATGTGAGATTATGGTGGTAATTTTAGAGATACCCACTTGATCATTTGTAAACCTGATGATGACAAAGTCGAGAAATCATGTTGGACAATGAAAAAATGTGTAAAGGGACGAAAATGGGGGGGGGAATGGGCTTGCAAGCCTTAGGATCATTTTCCAACCCTCTTACCAAGCCAAAACCTACACGAGTTTTGAAAAACAAAAAGTACTATTCACAGTTCTACATAACCCGTATGGGTTATGTAGAACTAAAACCATTATTTTGTGTTTCACAAAACCCATACAGGTTATGAAGACATAATAATGTATGCTTGTAAACTTAGCATTTACTACACATATGTATAGACATGCATATATAATATGTGCTTATGTATGTATATATGCATATCTATAGTTATATATATATGTATGTATGTTTGTATACATGCATGTCTCTCTTCTTTTCCTCTCTCTCTCGTCTTCCTTCCCCCATCACCATCTTTGTGTTGGTATTATGGATGAATTGATTACGTGTGGCATTGATGTTTTGTCATTGATGTCAACACTACCTGTTACCAACAGACAAGTTACCAGTACAAGATCTAGTGTAACCGACAGAAGAGATTATCTGTTGGACACTTTCAGAAATGTTTGGATCAGTAAAGTATATTGGATTTCATGAGTTATATGCTCCATGAGAATGTTTTGGTCAGTTGGTATTGGCTTGATAATTGCATGTTATCATACACTTTGGTAAACCCTTACTGGCACTAGTTTATGGCTTTACCGATAGAGCTTTCATTGAGGAATCATGACAGGATGCACAATTGGTGTTAGTGCAACTTCTTCAAGGATTTCAGGATACTGATGATGTTCATTGATCATGCTTTAATTGCTTGAAGACATTGCTTTGGTGTGGTGGACCTAGAATAGGTCCAGTACCTATCTAGGTTATGGCCCGGTATCATGCTAGCATGTACTCTACACATTAACTGGATGATTTGAGATGTTTAATGGATTTGTTACTATTGTTTTGATCTTAAGCCAACATGGTATATCATAGTAAAAAGGAATTATATAATTGTAATATCTTTAGGTGGCTGACCTTATTGGTTTAGGCCTTAAGGTTTGTATAAATAAGAGGTAAAAACTATCTGTAAAGTATCATGGTTATTTGAAAAGGTTATGGTCAAGGAATGCAATGTGCGAATATTGTAATATCATTTAGGGAGAGGAGTTGATCGACCATTGGTGATCGGATTGGATATAGAAGAGGATTTAATCCTCCGGCATTGAGCTTAACCAAGACTTTAATCAGGCATAGTAGACACTATTTCCAGTAGTTCACTCTATTGGATTGTTGTCCATTTATCTTGAGAAGTTTGTAGCCTCTTTGTAGTCAGTGAGACTCTTTTTGTAATGAACAGTATGCTCTAGGCAGTGTACCTTCCTGCAAGTGCAAGCCCCTCATTGTAATACATACTTTTTGTAGAAGTATTATCTGACTGTGGGTAGGATTCCCACCGTGGTTTTTCCCTTTTCGAGTTTTTCACGTACAAATCATGGTTTTATGTGGTATGGTTGATTTGCATTGATTATCTGGTTAATTGTTAAGTTGCATTGTTTACTGGTATCTATTTCTACGAGCATCTATTTGTGCTTTACTGGTACTTAATTAGTTTAAGGTAGTATTGTGGATTAAAAGTTATAAATTGGTAACAACTGATTCACCCCCCCTCATAGTTGTTCACCAATTATCCTAACAATTGATATCAGAGATTTGGTCCTCTTTTGCAAAAGCTTAACCAGTTGAGATAGATCCTATGGCAGCTAACACTTCTTATCCACCAACAACTATTTTCAGAAGAGAAATCCCTAAGCTTGATGGAACAAACTATGGGATATGGAAAATTCAAATGGAGATTCATCTTAGATGTTTTGGCAAGGATATTTGGGAGATCACTATGATCTGACATCCAATAATCGTACTCCTGCAGACCTTGACAAGAATATTTAATGACTACAGAGCTAGAGAATCCCTCTTGTGTGCACTTACTGATCAACAAATCATGGAATTAACTGACAAATCATTGGCTAAGGTTATATGGAACAAATTGCAAACTCTTAATGAAGGTGACCCTACTGTCAAAATTTCTAAACTTGATGGTTACCGGGTAAGGTATGAAAACATGAAAATGGAAGAAAATGAAAGAATTGATGTGTTTATGGAAATAGTAAATGAGATTTTTCTAGGAATTCAATGTTGTGGAGGATTTCTAAGTGAAGATGAAATAGTTTCCAAATTCTTGAGAGCCCTTCCACCGGCTTACAAGATGAAGGCAACTACAATTAATGAGTTAAGAACAATGGCAAACACTTCAGTCAATAGAGACATTTTGATTGAGAAATTATCTGCTTTTGAGCTTGAAGAATTTGGATCTTCTGGAGTTGTAAAGTCTAAACCTTCTTTTCATGCATCATCATCAACATCTACTAGAAAAAGTGATTGGAGGTCCCTATATGCAAAATAATTAGAAGACATGAGGAAAGAAGATGAAGAGCTTGAACAAATTGAATCCTTATTTGCTAAAAGAGTTCCAACTAGAAGTAAGTATGAAGGAAAAGAACCTTTTAAATGTTTTTCATGTAATAAGATTGGTCATTTTGCATCTAGATGTCCTAAAAGGAATGCAAGGTTTGAGGAAAGAGTTAAGAAAACTTTCAAGCCTAACCCAAACAAATATAGATTCAAGAAAAACAAACATTGCTACGTAGAAAATGAGGAAGCAGTAACTGATGACTCTGGAGATGAACCGGTAGAAAACTCAGGTAGTGGATCTAGAAATGGAAAGAAATGGGTGTTCTATGCCTTGAAGGAAGATGAATCTGAATCAGCTATGAAAAATGAAGAAAAGGCCCTAGTAGAAAAAGTTGAAGATAAGGATGAATGGGTAATTGATAGTGGATGCTCACATCATATGACTGGAGATAAAAGGACACTTTTGTCCCTGCAAGAATACAATGGTGGTCAAGTTAGATTTGGAGATGACAAGGCATGTATGATCAAAGGTAGAGGTATTATTCTTTGGATAGCAAGCATAACACTGATAATGTCTATTATGTAGAAGGTTTAAGGCACAATCTTTTGAGTGTTGGTCAATTAGTGGATAAGGGTTTTCAACTTCAGTTTAAGGATAGAAAAAGCAAAATCATTAACAAAAGTGGTTTGGAAATTGTAACAGGTATTCAGACAAGAAGTAACATCTTTCACTTGAACATTGGTAAGAAGACATGTTTGATTGCTCATATCGATGAGAGTTGGATATGGCATAAGAGGTTGTGTCATGTTAATTTTGATTGTATTGTTAAGATTAGTTCAACTAAGGTAGTCAGAGATATACCCAAGATTATGAAGCCTTATAATTTGGTATGTAAGGAATATCAATTGGGTAAGCAAGTCAGAAGTTCTTTTAAAAGAATACATGATAAATCTAATGATGTACTTGATTTGATTCACACTGACTTATGTGGTCTAGCAAGGACTGGGAGCTTTCAAGGTGATAGGTATTTCATGGTGATTATTGATGACTATTCTAGAATGATGTGGGTGAATTTTCTAAGGGAGAAGTCTGAAGCTTTTGAGAAATTCAAGATCTTTAAAGTGAAGGTTGAAATAGAAACTAGATTGAAAATCAAATGTCTAAGATTAGATCATGGTGGTGAGTTCACCTCTCATGAATTTAACAGTTATTGTGAGACAAATGGAATCAAGAGATAGCTATCTTCACCTAGGACTCCTTAGCAAAACAAAGTAGTTGAAAGAAATAACATAACCATTTTGGATGTAGCTAGATCTATGATGATGGAAGCCAAATTGTCTCATATCTACTAGAGAGAAGCAATGAGTACAATAGTCTACACACTGAACAGAGTTCACATCAAAGGTGAAACCAGTAAGACCCCTTATGAACTATGGTTTGGACACACGCCTACTATTAAGTATTTTAGAATTTTTGGAAGTAAATGCTATATCAAAAGAGATGATTCAATTGGAAAGTTTGATTCTAGATGTGATGAAGGGATATTTATTAGTTATTCAATTCAGAGCAAAGCATATAGATGCTATAACAAAAGATTGCAAAAAATTGTGGAAAGTACTAAAGTGAAAGTGGATGAACAGTACAGAAATCATTCTATATCATATGATAGGGAACCGACAGTAGAAATGATCATAACTAAACCAACAATGCCTCAACCGGTATAGGAAGCTAAAATAGTTACACTAGCATAGTCTGAACATTCAACTATGACTGATGATCAGAGTGGTGAACCTGAAGTTCACAAGACTCCAAGGTATGTAAGATCAAATCATTATGAAGATCAATTTATTGGAGATAGGAACAAGGGAGTAATAAAAAGAAGAAAACTGGCAAATGAAGAGGTATGTCTTATTTCTCAAGTTGAACCAGAAATTGCTATTGAAGCTTGTAAGGATAAAAATTGGTTAAAGGCTATGGAAGATGAATTCAATCAAATAGAGAAGAATGAAACTTGGTCTTTAGTTTCTTGGCCTAAAAATAAGAGTGTTATTGGAACTAAGTGGTTTTTAAGAAATAAACTAAATGAGGATGGTCAAGTTATAAGGAAAAAGGCTAGATTGGTTTGTAAAGGATATTCTCAAATGGAAGGAATTGATTATGGTGAAACATTTGCACCTGTAGCTAGAATTGGAGCTGTTAGACTATTTCTTGCCTATACAGCTTATAAAAACTATAAGGTATATCAAATGGATGTCAAATGTGCATTTTTGAATGGTGAGCTTGAGGAAGAAGTTTACATTGAGCAACCTAATGGATTTACACTGATAGATGACAAAGACATGGTTTGCAAATTGAAAGAAACTTTATGTGGTTTGAAACAGGCTCTTAGAGCTTGGTATGCAAGATTGGATAAATATATTTTGAAACTTGGTTTTACTAAAGGTAGTGCTGATAGTAATTTGTATTATAAGATCACTGATAATGATATTCCAATTATTGAATTCTTTGTTGATGATATCATTTTTGGAGGAGAAGATAAACTGTGCATGGAATTTGCTAACAACATGAAAAATGAATTTGAAATGTCCATGATTGGTGAGATGAAATTTTTCTTAGGTTTGCTAATTACTCAAACTGACAAAGGCATTTTTATCTATCAAACTAAGTGTCTGAGGGAATTGTTGAAAAGTTTGGTATGGAGAATTCCAAACCGGTAAGTACTCCTATGGCTACAAGTGAGAAATTATCTATCAAGGATACTTCTTCACCGGTAAATCTGACAAGTTATAAATATATGATTGGTGGTCTATTATATCTAACTTAGACTAGACCTGATATTATGAATGCAGTAAGTATTGTTTCAAGATATCGAAGTAATCCTAAAGAAAATCATGAATGTACAGTAAAGAGGAGATTTTGGTATTTGCAAGCAACAACAAAATATGGTTTATGGTATTCTACAAATGATGATTTCACTTTATGTGCATATACTGACTCAGATTGGGTAGGTGATACTGATGACAAGAAAAACACTTTTGGTGGAGCTTTCTTTCTTGGAAAAAAAATGGTTTCATGGATAAGCAAAAAATAGTCATGCATTTCTTTATCTACTACAAAAGTTGAATGTGTTGCAGCAACAACTAATTGCACTTAAGTCTTGTGGATGAAGCAAATGTTGAAGGATATCAGGGTAAATTGTAGTGAACTGGTAGTTATCTACTGTGATAACTCTACATCTATTGACATGTCCAAGAATCCAGTATTTCACTCTAAGACTAAGTATATTTCAATAAAGTATAACTTTCTGAAGGACAAGGTAGAAGCAAAGGAAGTCAAACTGGTTTATGTGAACACTAAAGAATAGATTGTAGACATATTCACTAAACTGCTATCTAAGGAATCATTTGAATACTTGAGAAACAAGTTAGGGGTTTCCCTCCCTCTAACAGAGACTTGATTGATGAAGTTTGTCATCAGTCCGATATGCATTATCAGGAACATTATTCATTCTAGAACTAATGAGTGGTGCTACTACTCAGGGGTAGTAGTCAACTCTAAGATTCAGAGGTTTGTATCATTGCTTTGATATTTTTGTCAGGTTTCTGGCATTGATGTCAAAGGGGGAGAGATATTGATGTGAAAATAAAAGAAAACTTGTATACATGAAGGAGAGAGATTTGTTTAGAGAATTACAGAGATATCATTCACTGGGGAGAGCTATTGATTGTTGGTTGTCTTCCACAGGGAGAGACTTGTTTGGCATTTTCTGGTACTTAGATGTTTTTCAAATCTAGTGTTGCCATCAATGCCAAAGGGGGAGATTGTTGGCATTACAGATGAATTGATTATGTGTGGCATTGATGTTTTGTCATTGATGTCAACACTAGCTATTATTGGTAGATAAGTTATCCATACAAGATCTAGTGTTACCGCTAGAAGAGATTATCTGTTGGACACTTCCGACATGTTTGGATTAGTAAAGTATATTGGATTTCATGAGTTATATTCTCTATGAGCATGTTTTGGTCAGTTGGTATTGGCTTGATAATTGTATGTTATCATACACTCTAGTAAACCCTTACCGGCACTAGTTTATGGCTTTACTGATAGAGCTTTCATTGAGGAATCATGAGAAGATGCACAATGTGTGTTGGTGTAGCTTCTTCAAGGATTTCAGGATACTAAAGATGTTCTTTGATCATTCTTTAATTACTTAAAGATATTGCTTTGGTGTGGTGGACCCAGAATAGGTTTGGTACCTATCTACGTTATGGACCAGTATCATGCTAGCGTGTACTCTACAAGTTACCTGGATGATTCGAGATGTTTTATGGATTTGTTATTATTGTTTTGTGTTAGGTCCTAGAGACAACTGAGAGGGGGGGGGGGGGGGTGAATCAGTTGTATAATAAATTCAAACCAAAAACAACTTAACCAACTTTATGCTTAATACTAATAAACCAATCCAATATGTTGGTAGACAGTTTTAATAGTTAATTGCAATACCAGTAAGGATTAATGCATGAAACATAAAGACAAAGTCATCCACAACACATAACACCAATATTTGTATGTCGAAACCCTATAAGGGGAAAAACCATGGTGGGAAACCTTACCCACAATTAGATGATACTACTGCAAATAGTAAGTGTATACAAATGGGGTCTGCACATGCAGAAAGGCCAAGTGCTTAGAGCTCACTGCTCAATCACAAAATGGGAGACACTGACTATAGTTGGATGGTTAAATCCAATAAGAATGTACTGCTCAAAATAGCATCTTCACATGCTAGATTCAGTACCGGTGTAGTTCTGATTGTCTTCTCAAAAACCCTCCTTCAATCTTCAAATGATGTCTGTGTGTATAGCTTTTCTTATTCTTGCATATACCTTCACACAACCCTTTTTCTCATTCCACATTTGATCTTACAAATAAGATCTTACATTTATACCATAACCTAAGACCAATTTTAGTAGGTCGGCTCTACAAGATATTACAATAAAATTGATTTACATATCAATTAATACCCAATGCAATAACCGATTCAATATGTCAACTTAATGCATTTACAACAATAATAAGTCATCTCCATAGCATGCCATGCTGATCTGGAAAAGATAAACCTATTAGTGTAACCTGGACCTATTTGTCGGTAATAGCAAATATGCAAATGCTAATGTACCAATAAACAAAACTCCAAGATGAAGTGTCCACATGATGTCTTTGACATAACCAGGTGTTTTCCATATCATTCCAAGTGTCGGTGATCATTATATCTTGCTGGTGTACCAAATACTGGTGACTGTGCATGAGTCACTTGCTTGTTGGTGAATGTTGTTGATTCTCCAAAGTGCTAGAGTTGATAAGTGTTTAGTAGGTGTTGGCATCAATGACAAAACCATACCAAAATACCAACAATCTCCCCCTTTGGCATTGATGGCAACACAAGATGAAAAAAACATCAAAGTGCCAAAACAGAAATGCCAAATACCAAAAACCAACAATCTCCAAAAAGAGATCATAACCAGAAATCAAAATACAGATACAGAGAGTAATAATCTCTCCCAAACAACAATCTCTCCCTCTGGGAGAAACATGTGTTTTCCTTGTGTTTTTCCATACCAATCTCTCCCCCTTTGACATCAAATGCCAAATTTATTTCCAAGCCAAGTTCATATACAAAATACCAATCAATTTAGTATACCAACTACTCCCCCTGAGAAGTAGCTTCTCATCAAAGCCGTAGTAAAAGATTTCTTTGTTAATTCTGTCGGTTGATGACAATCATCAACTTCCTAAGTCTCTACTGATGGGGGTATGACCCCAAGCTGATCTCTGAGATATTCAAAAGTCTCCTTAGGTAGAGGTTTAGTAAAGATATCTGCTATCTGCTCTTTTGTATTCACATAAACCAGTTTTATTTCCTTTGCTTCAACATTTTCCCTTAGAAAATTCAGTTTGATAGAAACATGTTTGGTTTTAGAATGTAATACCAGATTCTTAGATATATCAATTGCTGCAGTGTTATCACAATAGATAGTAATAGGGTCCTTGTATTTTACCTTTATGTCTTTCAACATTTTCTTAAGCCATAGTACCTGTGTACAATTAGTTGTTGCTACAACATATTCTGATTTTGTTGTTGATAAAGATGTACAACTTTGTTTCTTACTCAACCAGGAAATTAGTCTGTTTCCAAGAAAGAATGCTCCACCGGTGGTTCTTTTTCTATCATCCACATCTCCTACTCAATTTGCATCTGTGTATGCACATAATTCAAAGTTTTCATCTCTAAGATACCATAATCCAAGATTTATAGTGCCTTGTAAGTACCGAAAAATCCTTTTTATTGTTGATTCATGATTTTCTCTAAGATTACTCTGAAATCTTGAAACAATACATACTGCATTCATAATATCAGGTCTAGTTTGTGTTAAATATAGTAAACCTCCTATCATAGATTTGTATCTAGTTGGATTAACAAGTGTAGATTCATCCCTTAGTGATAGTTTGTCATTTGTAATCATAAGTGTGCTTACCGATTTAGATTTCTCCATCCCAAATTTCTTTAGTAACTCTTTTAAGTACTTGGATTGACTTAAGAATATACCTTTATCAGTCTGTGAAATCTGCAATCCTAAAAAGAATTTTATTTCTCCAATCAAAGACATTTCAAATTCTTGTTGCATTTTAATAGAAAATTCTTTACATAATCCATCTTCTCCTCCAAAGATTATATCATCAACAAATACTTCTATAACCAAGATGTCATCATTAGTCACTTTATAATATAGATTGTTGTCTGCATTACCTTTAGAAAAACCAATCTTCAAAAGATACTTATCCAATCTTCCATACAAAGCTTTTCTTAACCTGCAAACCATATCTTTGTTATCTGTCAAAGAAAATCCATCAGGTTGTTCAATGTAAACTTCTTCTTCAAGATCTCCATTCAAAAATGCACATTTAGTATCCATTTGATATACTTTGTAGTTCGTATGTGCTGCAAAAGCCAAAAATAATCTAACTACCTCAATTCTAGCTACCGATGCAAAGGTTTCATTGTAATCAATTCCTTCTTTCTGAGAATATCCCTTACACACTAGTCTTTCTTTATTTCTGATAACCTTACCATCTTCATTAAGTTTATTTTTGAATACCCATTTGGTTCCAATTACAATTTTATATTTAGGTCGGGGAATTAATGTCCAAGTGTTATTCTTCTCAATTTGTTCTAATTCTTCTTCCATAGCTTTAATCCAAATTTTATCTTCACATGCCTCATTAACTGATGATGGTTCAATTTAAGAAATAAGACATACCTCTTCATTTGCCAATCTTCCACTTGTCATAACTCCTTTAAACTTGTTTCCAATTATCTGATCTTCAAAGTGATTTAGTCTTACATACCAGGGTGTCTTTGTTTGCTGTTGTTCCTCAGTTACTGTGGAATTTTCAGATGATACTAGGGTAATGGGATCGTCATTCTGTACCAATGGATTCAGATTAGGTTCATTTGTCAAAATTTCTTTTCCCAGTTCAGAGTCTATATACCTTGAAGTTCCTCTGAATTGTTCATCAATCTTTACATTTGTACTTTCAACAATTTTCTGCAATCTTTTGTTAAAACATCTATATGCCTTGCTCTTAGATGAATAACCAAGAAATATTCCTTCATCACTTCTAGGATCAAATTTTCCAATATACTCATCTCTTCTGATATAACATTTACTTCCAAAAATTCTGAAATATTTAAGAGTAGGAGTAATACCAAACCATAGTTCATGAGGGGTCTTACCGGTTTCACCTTTGATGTGAAGTTTTTTGAATGTATAGACCGCTATACTGAATGCCTCTCTCCAATATACATGTGGTATGTTTGCTTCTGATAACATACTTCTTGCTGCATCCAAGATAGTTCTGGTTTTCTTTTCAACAACTCCATTCTGCTGTGGTGTCCGAGGTGCTGATAGCTATCTTTTGATTCCATTTATTTCATAGAATGTATTAAATTCCTTAGATGTAAATTCTCCTTCTTGATCTAGTCTTAGACATTTGATTTTCTTACCGGTTTCATTTTCTACCATTGCTTTGAATAGTTTTAACTTTCCAAGTGTTTCTGATTTTTCTCTGAGAAAAGTAACCCAACACATTCTAGAATAGTCATCAATGATTAGCATGAAATATCTATCACCTTGTAAGCTTTTAGTTCTAGTTGGACCACATAAATTGGTATGAATTAAATCAAGAGCATTATTGGATTTCTCTTGAATACTTTTGAAACTAGCTCTAACTTGTTTTCCAAATTGACATTCCTTACATACTGTATTGTGAGGTTTGACAATTTTAGGTAAATCTCTAACTGCCTTAATAGTGCTGATTTTCACCATGCAATCAAAGCTTACATGATAGAGTCTCTTATTCCATAATAGCCAACTTCCATCAATATGTACAATTAAGCATGTCTTTTCACTGTTATTCAAATGAAAGATATTACCTCTAGTCTAATTATCGGTTGCAATTTCCAAACCAGTTCTATTCATGATTTTGTATTTTCCATTTTTGACTTGTAACTGAAATCCTTTCTCAACTAATTGACCAACACTCAAAAGATTATGCTTTAATCCTTCAACATAGTAAACATTGTTAGTATTATGCTTACCATCAAGAGATATTGTACCCTTACCTTTGATCAAACAAGCTTTGTCTTCTCCAAATCTCACTAAGCCTCCATTGTATTCTTGAAAGTTCAAGAATTTACCTTTGTCTCCTATCATATGATGTGAGCATCCTGAATCAATGATCCACTCATCCTTTACTTCAACTTTAGCTGCCAAGGCCTGTTCTACCAGTTGAGCAGTAGGTGTCGGTTGATCTTTTGTTATAGCAACAAAAACCCATCCATTATCTATCAGATCTTAATCAGAATCATCAATCACTCCTTCATCAACAATGTAACAAGATTTATCTTTATTCTTCTTAAATTTGTATATCTGATATACATGGTTAGGCTTGTATGTTCTTCTAGCTTCTTCTCTTAGTCTAGCATATCTATCAGGGCATCTTGAAGCCATATGACCAATCTTATTGTAGTTAAAACATTTAAAGGGTGCTTTACCTTCATACTTACTTCCAACTGGACCTTTAGGCATTTTCCTTGCAAACAGTGCTTCAAGTTCTTCAAGTTTTTCATTTGCTTTCCTTCTTTCGTCAAGTTCTCTTGCATAAAAGGCTTTCCAATCAGATTTGTCAAATGATGGAGCAGATGATGTTGATTCTTTAAAGGCTAAATCTATCTTTATAGTAGCAACAGGACCAAATTCTTCAATTTCAAAAGTTGAAAGTTTTCCACTCAATGTATCCCTAGTTATTGATGTATTAGGCATTGTTCTTAACTCATTTATAGCAGTGAATTTCATTTTATATGCTGGTGGCAATCCTCTTAAACTTTTGAAACAATTTCATCCTCACTTAAGGTTCCTCCACAACATTTAATACCCAAAACAATCTCATTTACTCTTTCTATAAAAGCAGAAATCCTTTCATCTTCTTCCATTTTTAGATGTTCATACCTGACCCAGAAGCTTTCAATTTTTATAATTTTGACTAGCAGGTGTATTGGTATTCTGATAATTTCTAGATCTACATTGATTTTCTCTATGACCATACTTGTTACAGTTAAAGCATTTTCCATTAAATTTATAAGAAGTAGGTTGTCTTACCAGTTTGCCATGATCCTTTTTTGCAGTACCAGAGCTTTCACCGGTTTCAAAGCCAAGACCATTAATGTCACCATTAGGTTTCTAATTCTTCAACAACTCACCAAGTTCTTTTGAGCTTTTCTTGAATTTTTCTTTATGTTGATTTGCAGCAGCTAGTTCTCTTTCCAAGATACCTTTTTGTCTCATGAGTTCATTTGAGTCATTTTGTGCACACATTAGATCTATCTTCAACATATCATTTTCATAACTAAGTCTTGTGTTTTCATTTGTAGCATCATTCAATCTTTTAATCAAGTCTTCTTCATTTTTCTTTCTATCTTCAATTTCTTTACAAAATCTCATAGTCATATCCTGCATCTCATTCTTTGTTGTCATGTTTTCTTGTTTCATCTTATTCATCAGATCACTAAGAGTTTCCTTTTCATCATTCTCATTTTGCATCTTTTCACAAAGTTCTCTTCTCTTGTTTCTTGAAATGGTAAGGTTTTCTTGAAGTGCTTGAATAATATCCTATGTAGCTTTTAGATCATCTTCAAGTTTGATATTTTTCAATTTTTCTACATCATGGTCTGAGAGAGCTGCTTCTAATTGCTTCATCAAGTTTTCCATCTCTACCAGTGTCAAGATCTTCCTCAAGCTATTAGGCTTCTGCAAAAGAGGACTAGGCTCTGATACCAATTGTTAGGTCCCAGAGACAACTAAGAGGGGGGGGGGGGGGTGAATCGGTTGTCTAATAAATTCAAACCAAAAACAACTTAACCAACTTTATGCTTAATATCGGTAAACTATTCCAATATGCTGGTAGACAGTTTTAATAGTTAATTGCAATACTGATAAGGATTAATGCATGAAACATAAAGACAAAGTCATCCACAACACATAACACCAATATTTGTACATGGAAACCCTGCAAGGGGAAAAACCATGGTGGTAAGCCTTACCCACAATCAGATGATACTACTGTAGATAGTAAGTGTATACAAATGGGGTCTGCATATGCAGAAAGGCCAAGCGCCTAGAGCTCACTGCTCAATCACAAAATGGGAGTCACACTAACTATAGTTGGATGGTTAAATCCAATAAGAGTGTATTGCTCAAAATAGCATCTTCACATGTTGGATTCAGTACCGGTGTAGTTCTGATTGTCTTCTCAAAAACCCTCCTTCAATCATCAAATGATGTTTGCATGTATAGCTCTGCTTATTCTCACATATACCATCACACAACCCTTTGTCGCATTCCACATTTGATCTTACAAATAAGATCTTACATTTATACCATAACCTAAGACCAATTTTAGTAGGTCAGCTCTACAAGATATTACAATAAAATTGATTTACATATCAATTAATACCTGATGCAATAACCGATTCAATATGTCGGCTTAATGCATTTACAACAATAGTAAGTCATCTCCATAGTGTGCCATGCTGATCTGGAAAAGATAAACCTGTTGGTGTAACCTGGACCTATTTGCCGGTAACAACAAATATGCAATTGCTAATGTACCAATAAATAAAACTCCAAGACAAAGTGTCCACATGATGTCTTCGACATAACCAAGTGTTTTCCATATCATTTCAAGTGTCGTTGATCATTATATCTTGCCGGTGTACTAGATACCGATGACTATGCATGAGTCACTTGCTTGCCGGTGAATGTTGTTGATTCTTCAAAGTGCTGGAGTTGATAAGTATTTAGTAGGTGTTGACATCAATGACAAAACCATACCAAAATACCAACATTTTGATCTTAAGCCGACATGGCATATCATTGTAAAAATGATTTATATAATTATAATATATTTAGGTTGCCGACCTAATTGGTTTAGGCCTTAGGGTTTGTATAAATAAGAGGTAGAAACTCTTTGTAAAGTATCATGGTTAATGTAAAAGGTCATGGTCAAGGAATGTAGTGTGTGAATATTGTAATATCATTTAGGTATAGGATTTGATCAATCATTGGTGATCGGATTGGATTCAGAAGAGGATTTAGTCCTCCAGCATTGAGCTTAACCAGAACTACAATCAGGCAATAGTAGATTCTATTTCCAGAAGTTCAATCTATTGGATTGTTGTCCATTTATCTTGAGAAGGTTGTAGCCTGTCTATAATAAGTGAGACTCTTTTTGTAATGAGTAGTATGCTCTAGGTAGTATGCCTTCCTGCAAGTGAATGCCCCTCATTGTAACACATACTTTCTGCAGAAGTATTATCTTACCGTGGGTAGGCTTCCCACTGTGGTTTTTCTCTTTCTAGGTTTTCCATGTACAAATCATGGTTTTATGTGGTATGGTTGCTTTGCATTGATTATCTAGTTAATTTTTAAGTTGCATTGTTACCGATATCTATTTATATCGGCATTTGTTTGTGCTTTACCGATACTTAATTAGTTTAAGGTAGTATTGTGGATTAAAAGTTATAATTTGTTAACAACTGATTCACCCCCTCCCTCTCAATTGTTCACCCATTATCCTAACACTCTATCTATTTTGAGCCCTAATTATCCTCCTTGAGTTCTATCTCATCTCTCTCCCCCTCACACTTCTCTCTCTGTCGATTTTCTCACCATTTTCTACTTCTCATTCTCTGTCTACCTCATGTCTCTCACCCTCTCCTCCTCTCTCTCTCTCTCTCTCTCTTATTATCCTATCCTATTCTCACCCTCTCCCCCTTCTCTCTCTTTCTCTCCCCCTCTCTCTCTTCCCCCCTCCCCCTCTCTTGACCCTACTCTCTCTCTCTCTCTCTCCTTTTCCCAATCTCCCTCTCTCTCCCTCTCCCCCTCTCCTTTTCCCAATATCCTTCCCTCCCCCTCTCCTTATCCTATTATCTCTCTCTCTCCCCCTCCCTCCTATTCTCTCTCTCTCTCTCTCCCTCTCCCTCTCTTTATCATATTCTCCCCATATCCACCCTCCCTATCCCTCTCTCCTAATCTCCTCTCCCTCTCCCCCTCTCTCTCCCTCCCTCTCTCCTTATCCTATTCTCTCCATCTCTTCCTATCTCCTATTCTCTCCATCTCTTCATATCTCCTATTCTCTCTCTCTCTCTCTCTCTCTCTCTCTCTCCCTCTCTCCCTCTCCTTATCCCCTTCTCTCTTTGTCTCTAACTCTCTCTCCATCCCTCTCTCCTTATCCTAGTCCTCTCTTCCTATCTCCTATTCTCTCTCTTACCCCCCCTTTCTCTCTCTCTCTCTCTCTCTCTCTCTCTCTCTCTCTTCCTATCCCCTATTCTATCTCTTAGCTTCTCTCCCCCTACTCTCTCCCTCTCCTTTTCCCAATCTCCCTCTCTCTCCCTCTCCCCCTCTCCTTTTACCAATCTCCCTCTATCTCCCTCTCCCTCTCCCCCTCCTTTTCCTAATCTCTCTCTCTCTCTCTCTCTCTCTCTCTCTCTCTCTCTCTCTCTCTCTCTCTCCCCACTTCCTATTTGGTTCCTAGTTCTACATAACCTGTACAGGTTAAGTAGAACTAAGGCCAAAACTTCTAGTTCTACATAACCCGTACAGGTTATGTATAACTAAGACCAAAACTTCTAGTTCTACATAACCCATACGAGTTATGAGAAATTGTGAATGTTCACATTAGTTTTCCATAACCCATACAGGGTATGGGAAAATCTTAATATATTTTAGTGCCAATGGCCTAAAAACTAGAATTGCAAGTTGTTTGAAGGCCGCACTACTTTTTCACATGATTTTCTGGGACAGTAACAGTCAGGTTTTCATATTTTTTTGTCACTTTTTCTATGAAATGATTGATTTGTCTCATATATTGGATTGTTTTTGAAGTTATTTTATCATTGTTACTTTAGATTATAATAAAATGATGATCTTTTTTTTTTTCTTTGATCATGATTGATTTGTCTTGTATTTTTGTTTTTTTGAAGTTATTTTATTATTGTTACTTTAGATTATAGCAAAATGATGATCGTTTGTTGTTTTTTTGCTATTTGATTGTGGATTTTCATCATGATGTTATGTGTAGGACAATGGGAAAGAACAAGAGAGGTAGCAAAGGAAAGACAAAGGGAGCATATGAGGAGATTATGTGAAGGTACGTCATCTAATGCACCTAATGAAAGTGATAAAAATTCAATAGTTGAAATTGATATGATGAATGCACCAAATCAAAATGATCAACATACACCAATTCAAATGCATATGATGAATGTACCTAATGAATGCAATGAACATACACCATTTGAAAATGATTCGGTGAATGCACATGTTAATGAAATTGAAGAAGATATACCATTTGAATTTGATGTGATCAATGCACATATATAATGCACCTAATGAAAATGAAGAGCATGCACCAATCTTAACACCTCTTAGAATAATTCATAGAAAACCAAAGTTCCTAATACATATTGATGAAAATATCATGAAGCCAATGCATGATAAAATTTCTGAAACAACTTGTAGAAGAACGGTTAGAAGAATTTGAAATAACTATTTTGAAAACTTAAATCAAAGTGGAAGATGCCAATTAATTGTTGAAATGATTAAAAATCTGAAATTTAGAGAGACAATGAAATTTTTTTGGTTAAGAACTTCCAAAAATAATAGTGAAAGAACCATTGTGAGAAATATTTTTGATGCATACGAAGCCACTGGTTCAAAATCATGCACTAAAGATGCTAATGTTACTCATCGTGTCGTTACATCAACCATAATGGGAAAGGAAATGAAAAAATATCATTTAATAAGAAAAACAAACAAGTCATTAAGGATAAGTAGAACAACATTACACAATGCATTAGAGAGGCGAGAGAAAATTGAGGATCCTAACAATAATTCTCTTTGGGCATTCTTGGGTTGACTCCCATGCAAGGACAAGGTTGTTGTTGATGCACTAAGGACGTTAATTGAGAAATATTGGCATGACAACACAAGGGTTTCACCCAACCAAAGGGATGTTGTTAGAAGGCGAATTGGAATTAGTAATCGTGAGCCACATCCAAAATACCATCTAGATACAACTCAAACACAATTTTATGAAAAGTTTCTTCAAAGCTTTTCTCAAATTAAATTGAGTCAAAAAAATTTTGAGATGACAAAACCATTTTATGTTAAGATTAATCATGCATGTACTACATGTTGTTGTAGGGTCCATGTTGAATTTTCCATGCATTATGATATTTATCACTATATATGTTGTACTTTGCACACTAATGATGTTTTGTAGGAATGTGGTCTACAAGCACCTCTTAGGTCACCAAGAGAATTTATTTCAAGTATACTATGTAGATGAGATGACGGGTGCATTTACTATAAGATCATGTGTTTGAGAGGTTTTTGTCCTACATGTGGCGGTTTGCAACAGCTGCATAGATGCCTACATCTAGATAGCACACATGAAATTGGTAAGGAACTAGTTTCTATTGGAAAATACAAGTCAGTCACATATGGTGTTAAAGATGGAAAAGAATTAAAGAGGTGTGAGTTAGTGAAAAGGGATATATGCGTAGCTGATTTTATGAAGATGTTTCAAGAGAAACTAGTGTATGAGTACATAGGTCACACACAAAGAGCTAGGTGGTTAGATGAGCAATTCAAGTTGTGTAAGGACATTTTCCCCCTCGACACTATTATCTCTATCATTGATTTTGCTAAGAATTATACACTAAAACCACAAAATGAAGTACAATCTATGTATTACCACTCTACACAAGTTACATTTTTTATACACATAGCATTCATGCATGCACATGATAGCACCAAGGAGGATAGAAAGGTTATAAGAGAATATCACTTCTATATCAATGATGATCATACTTATTCCTCATAGTTTATGCAAGGATGATTTATAGTCTTCTATGATGGTTTAAGAGAAAGAGATATAAGATACAACCAACACTTAATATGGTCGGACAATTTCACCGCACAATTCGAGAATGCAAGGATGTTTTACTGGTTGACTAGGATGCATGTGACAAGTGGTATGCAACATTTTTGGAATTTCATTGAGGTGGGGCATGGAAAGGGAGACCATGATGGTGCAGGAGCATGTGTGAAAAGAGCTCTTACTAGAGAGGAATTGAAGTACGAAGGTGGTGCAATGTTAATAGATGCAGAAACAATTGTGCAATGGTGTAACTTTATGATGGGACTAGGTAATGCAGGTAATTCTATGGATTCTAGATATTTTTGGTTAATATGTGAATCTAACATTGAAAACTATCTAGATTGTTGTACACTTACAGAATCAAGTGACATGCATTCATTTAGAAGTTCAAATGCAACATCACTAGTTATTTATACTAGATAGATTGCATGCTTTTTCTCTTTGTGTATGTATTTTGTGTGGGATGAATGTGAATCTAAAGATTGGGTTGACCAATGGTCTTGTAGACCTTTGCAAACCCTAGATACATGTCAACTTCCTAGAGCACTACAAATGGACTAGATTGAAACATCAATGGATTCTGACAATGTATTAGACATAGTTGAACTAGGTAAAGGGTTGCAATTCACTACTTGGGTAAAATCAATTTTAAGCTCAATTTATTAGTATGAACTTAAGCTTATTTTGGTATTAACTTATATCATGGTATTAAATACGGGTAATGTATATGTAGTTATTGCAGATGAGAACAAAGAAGAAGGAACAAATTACATTTTGTGTCGTTGTATTGAGGCCAAAAATAAATTGACTTCTACAGTGGTTGATGGAGAGGGTATTGAGTACCGAATAGGATCCGTTGTTGTGATAGGGACATGGCTTAGAAGGTACTGTTGTTGTGTCGAGTTGTATTGAGACCTCTAAAAACTCATTTATTTATCAGTCATTGTATTGATTTTGGCATCAACTTATCCTTCTATAAAATGCAAGTACCCTATCAAAAATTCTAATGCCTAGTTGTTTGAGGACTTTGAGACACATAGACATATTCTTCATTACTCAAAACTTCTTGTTGCAACAAATATTCATTTGATTAAATATCGTGGTAGACCTCTTAACAAGGATTTGGGGAAAGTTTGTGAATCTAACCATGAGGCAATACTTGAGACACTAAGGGTTAGAGCTGATCCAGAAGGTTCACTTCATTGATTTTGGGACATCTAGAAGAATAATTCTACAATACGATAGAATAATTTTGACAATTTTGTATATATCTTTTGTGAAACATTGCAACTTTTCTTTTTGGATGTGCTCTACATGCATATGAGTTGTAATATGCATATGAATTTTAATGTGCATATATAGATGCCAAATTTTGTATATAAAAACATCAATGAGATGTAATGTGCATATCTAGATGCTAAATTTTGTATAAAAAAAAAACATTGAGTTGTAATGTGCATATATAGATGCTAAATTTTGTATAAAAAACCAACAAAAAGTTGTAATTTGCATATTTAGATGCAAAATTTTGTAAATATAAATAGTAATGAGCTTGATCATTTAGATTAGATGCCAAATTTTATATATAAAAGTGCCCATGGGGCTGATTTGCAAATTTTGAGAGCCCAAATTTGTACCATTTGATTATAAATTTGTACTATTTGATTATAAATAACTATGTCTAATTCTGACATATTTTAAATAAATTGCAAATGGATATCTAAATATGCAAATTTTTTTTCCAAGTGTTTTGGGAAAGTTTTGAGTTATTGTTGAATTACCCGATTTGAAGGGCTAGTAGGAATAAGCCTCCTAAGTGCAGTTTTGTTTATTGGTAAGTGAACCAGCCAACTTGGGGATGTGAAACCTTGTGTCAGGGTGTTATAGGTGTGTTAAACCCCTGAGTTATGTTTGGTTAAGCCGTTGATGTTGAAAACCTCATTTGAGTAATTGGTTGATGCCTTGAGAGTGCATTGAGACAAGGTGTGAAAGGGTGAGAAACCTAGTATTGGATGATTGGAGTTTGATTCTATTCAGGTCAATTGAGTGTGATTAGAAGAAGGCACAAGGATCTACATCAATAAGTGCCATGGTCTTCGAATTATGTGATGTCAAAGTTTGACTATTTTTCCACTTTGAGCGCTCAAGGGAAAGTGTCCCTACGAGGTGGCACAAAATGATCAGACATCTTGGGGAGAAAGACAAGGGCATACCTAGTGTAAAACCAACCATCTAGATGGGCTTGCCTAGATGGTTCCTTCCCACAAAGAGCATAATGAAAGATGCACTATTTTGCCACCTTTCACTAACGATTTTTATGGTTTTTATTGCGACAGAAAAAATCTCACCATGAGAAAAATGAATCGAGTTGTCTAAAACCGAGAGAGAATTTTTTAGGAAGTGACAACACAACCTCATTGGTTCAAACTGAGAATCAATAAGTGCCATGCTCTCCAAGTTACGCGATGTCAAAGTTTGACCGTTTTTTCCACTTTGAGTGCTCAAGGGAAAGCGTCACTACGAGGTGGCTCAGAATGATCAAACATCTTGGGGAGTGATACAAGGGCATGCCTAGCATAAAACTATCCACCCAGACATGCACATGCTAATGATTTGTTCCCATGATAAGCAGAACAAAAGATGCACTATTTTGCCACCTCTCACTGACGGTTTTTGACAGTTTTTGATGGGACAGAAAAATCTCGCCACACAAAAATGGAATCAAGCTATCCAAAACCAAGAGAGGTTTTTTCAGGAAGAAAAAAATGACTTGGTAGGTTTGAATGACTCATCCATAAGTGTTGCGGTCTCTATGTTACGCGACATCAAAGTTTGATCATTTTTTCTACTTTGAGTGCTTAAGGGAAAACATCACTATGAGGTGGCTCAGAATGATCAAATGTCTTCGAGAGAGAGACAAGGGCACACCTAGCATAAACTTGACCACCCAAATGTGCTCGTGCTGACAGTTCATTCCCACAATGAGTAGAACAAAAGATGCACTATTTTGCCACCTCTCACTAATGGTTTTATGCGACAGAAAAAATCTCACCACAAGAAAATGGAATCGATTTGTCCAAAACCAAGAGAGGCTTTTCTAGGAAGTAACAACATGACTCCATAGGTTTTAACAACTCCTCCATAAGTGCCATGGTCTTTGAGTTATGCAACATAAAAGTTTGATAGTTTTCTTCACTTTGAACGCTCAAGGGAAAGCATCGCTACGAGGTGGCTCAGAATGATCGGATGTCTAAGGGAGTGAGACAAGGGAACACGTAATGTAAACCCATCTACCTAGACTACCTCGAGCTAATGGTTCATTCCCACGATGAGTAGAATGAAAGATGCACTATTTTGCCACCTCTCATTAACAGTTTTTTATGAGACAAAAAAAATCTCACCAAAAAAAAAATGGAATCGAGTTGTCCAAAACTGAGAGAGTATATTTTAGGAAGAAACAACATGACCCCATAGGTTCAAATGGATTGTCCATAAGTTCCATGGCCTCCGAGTTATGTGACATCAAAGTTTGACCATTTTTTCCACTTTGAGCGCTCAAGGGAAAATGTCGCTATGAAATGGCTCATAATCATCGAACATCTTGAGGAGAGAGATAAGGGAAAACCTAGAATAAACTTGGCCAGTTGGATGCACTCGCATTGATGACTCATTCCCACAATGAGCAAAATGAAAGATGCACTATTTTGCCACCTCTCACTGACGGTTTTTGATGTGACAGAAAAAATTTCACCACAAGAAAACATAATCGAGTTGTCTAAAACCAAGAGAGGCTTTTTTAGGAAGTGAAAAAAGACCCCATAGGTTTGAATGACTCCTCCATAAGTGTCACAATCTCTGAGTTACGTGACATCAAAGTTTGACCATTTTTTCCACTTTGAGTGCTCAAGGGAAAGTGTCAATACAAGGTGGCTCAGAATGATCGGACGTCTTAGAGAGAGAGAAAAGGGCACACCTAATCTAAACCCAGCCACCTAGATGCGCTCATGCTGATGGTTCATTCCCAGGATGAGTAGAACAAAAGATGCACTATTTTGCCACCTCTCACTAATGGTTTTTTATGATTTTTATGCAACAAAAAAAATCTCACCACAAGAAAACGGAATTGAGTTATCCCAAACCAAGAGAGGATTTTTTAGGAAGCGAAAACACAACCCTTTAGGTTCAAATGAATCATCCATAAGTGCCATGGTCTTTGAGTTATGTGACATCAAATTTTGACCATTTTTTCCACTTTGAGTGCTCAAGGGAAAGCATCACTATGAGGTGGCTCAGAATGATCAAATGTCTTGGGGAGAAAGACAAGGGAACACCTAGCGTAAACCCGACCACTTGGATGTGCTCATGCTGACGGTTCATTCCCACATTGAGAAGAATGAAAGATGCACTATTTTGCCACCTCTCACTGATAGTTTTTGATGAAAGAAGAGATAATTGGTTTGATTTGATGTTAAAATGATTGCTTCAACTCTTCTTTTATAGGCGATTTGGATGAATAGGTGTGTCTCTTACCCTAAGGCCTACTTGTCATGGAATAAAATTTAAATGAAAACCTTACCTAAGCCTACTCATCCTTAGATAAATTTAAAATCTTCTTTATGTGCTCAAATCTTGTCTTAATTGATTTTTGAAATGATTAACTTCACTCCATAATATCAACTCCTGAAGTTATCTTGTTTTCTCTCAACTCATGAAGTAATAAAACTTTGCTCCCCTTATTCAATACATAAAAAATTCGCTTTGAAGCATGAGGTTATGAAATAATAACTTCACTCCAATCTCTTCATGCATGAAGGACTCAAATAAAATTCACTCAATCAAAATACACAATATCAACATTACCGGTGTCAGTACTTGGGTAGATGGGTATACACAATATGAGCAATAGATAGATTAAAAGTATACACCATATGAGTTACATGTAATAAACAAATTGGATCACATTTCAAGACATATACACAATGAACAAGTTTGATCATATTTCAATAGAAAATAACTAAGTTTCAAGAATATCAAGTTTCATATATATCAATGAACAAATTGGATCGAATCTGTAGTTTCATATATATGAAAATGAATAATAATCGTTTACATATCAAAAAATGGCATAGATGCCAAATCAATAATAGTTACAAAAATGTGGCATGTGCCATGTCTGTCAAAGTCGATATATACATATACAAATGTTGAATATATAAAAAAATTGGTCCTTCAATGACCACAACTAATTATATGTCTCTATTGATATATATGACTGTGGTTGATCATCAAAATCAAACCTCTTCGAAGTAGTACTTGGCTTTGTAGGTGGCTACACAAGGACAATTCAAATGTCGAATCAGATATATTTTCTCAATATAACATCAAAATAACTAAATACTGAACTCTAAATTGTTTGAAGTTGAAATGTTGATTACCTCATCTTTATCTTCTACAATTGAGTGAGACTAAGGATTCGTGGGATGTCCTAAAGGGGGCTGTAACTGGTAAAACAACATTAATACAAGTTAATAACATATATGTCAAATAACACATGATAACTAAAAATGAATAGACTAAAAAACTAAAGCATACTGGAGCCTCATATGAATGTGTTGTGGTCATAGGAGGCAAAGTCACAGATGAATCAGTTACAATCATTTCCTATATCCATGGGAAGTGATCCAAAAGGAGTTAACCAGAGGGTTTCAACTCTATTGTGCACTTAGTGAAAAGGAGTTGATCTAAGAAATACATACCTTTTCCCTTTGTCATTTTGGATCCCATATTATACGTGTAGGACTTCTAATGAAATGGAATGGTAGAACATCAGTAGGAAGTTTGGAAGGGGGTTCTAATAGGTTAAAGACAATTATACAATTTAATAACCCAAAGTTGTTGACAAACTAGATAGAACAAATGTTTTTAACATATGTAGAACAAATGCACACCAAAGCCTCATATAGTTCTCTTGTAACCTTAGGAGGCCTAGTCAAATCTGATGCAACTATTACCATTTCCTGTAAGAAAAATGATAACGCATGATATAGACATAAAAGGATTTAGCTATTTTGAACAAGCAATAATGCAATCCAAAGTGAATATGAAGATATCACCTCTTCCCTCTGCTAAACCTCATCAACATAAGGTGCATTAATTAATTTTGTAAACACCATATGTTTCTGTATATGTTGTCAATTTAAATTATTCTAAAAATAAAAATTCATTTCTTTTTATAAGATTTAGTCACTTAACTGATAACATGTCATAAACAAAATTAAACGCACTTGTGTCTGATAAAGAGGGTACAACATACTAATCAAGTCATCGGTGAGGGCCACATCCTCTAGTGTGGAAGCATGGCATCTACACCCACAACTTGTACACAAATGAGATGTCGAACGATCCTCATCCACATTAGTGTCTACACTAGAACATACACCTTGGTAGGTGGGGCACATATGCTGAATGGGTTGGCTCAAGCCAAATGATGCATGAGGTGATGTTGATGAAGGAGGTGCCACTGATGAAGGAGGTGCCACTAATGAAGGAGGTCTCATAGGTGCTGGTACATTCTCTACTCCGACCAACTGTGTGCCATGCTGAACAATGACATCAGTTAATGATGCAGCTACCTGAAGAGTCTGTAATTCCATAGACTCCTTCAATGATATAGGGACAATGACATGAACCATGGGTTTAGGAGCTATATGCCTCCTATTTTGTGGCTATACAACCCTATGGGCCCCAGGTCTATCTTGCGCAGAGCCTCTCCATCTACCCTAAAATTGTCGGATGTAAAAGTAATTTGGCTTCTCATCGAGGATAAACTCACAATACAACTTTCTCAAAAAATATAGAGGCACCTCCCAATTATTACAAGGTGGTTGGTCAAAGACCATATACCACCTATCCCAAAAATATTCTTTTAGCCTAGCATGAACACACCAATGTATAGAAAACTGAGTTGTATTGAGTTCTAGGTTGTTACTGATAACTAGACCAGTGAGAAGAGCACATATGTCAGCTTTAAGTATGCCATTTTTTTTCACTTGATCATATGAAAACCCATCCACATAAAATGTTTGACATCTATCCCTCCATGAACCCCATTTCGTAACATCCCTAGATACCTCATTTTCACTATTGGCCATTGTTTTTGGCGAGGATTGAGTGGTGCTCAAGCCTAGAGGACCTCAACCTACTCACCAATATAGAAATTTGGGCACTATTTTGTGTAAGGTGATTGATGAGATCCTCTTATGTGGCATCTACATGATCTAATGGAGGACGTGGAGGGTTTTGAGGTGGTGATGATTGTTGAGGAGTAGCATTTTGAGGATTTTGTGGTTGTGGAGCAATGTCTTGAGGGTTTTCTTGTTGCTCATGTGCAATATTTACAGGGTTTGCTTGTGTTGCCTATGTAGGAGGAGGTCTTTGTTGTCTATTTCAATTTTGGGGATTGCTTGAATAATTTGACATCAAATTAATAAAAACAAAACTTAAATCAATTAAAAAACCCTACTTCAATTAAAATGCAAACAAAAATAATCAAACCAATCAAATCTTACCTGTTCGATGGGGTGCCATTTTTGAAAATTGCTCTTAATGCTAGAAAAATAAAAAATAATTACAAACTCGTGCAAGTTTTGCGGATTTTTGGCTTCCTTTTACTGTTGAAAATGGCCAAAACCCATGGGCTACCCAAAAAAACAATGTTCCTCAAAACCCGTACATGTTTTGAGGAACTTTTGATTTTTTATTAAAAAACAAAATGTTCCTCAAAACTTGTACGGGTTTCAGGAACTTTTTTTTTTAATATGTTTTTGGTTAGGCTTGGTGTTACCAAGCCTAGCACGGTTTTGAATTTTTAGAACCTGCATGGGTTATGAAAAATTTGGTTTTTTTTTGGTATGTGGCCACTTTTTGTTCACCATCTTGGTGCACTTACCCTTTGGTTTAGGGTTAACTAATTTGAAAAGGATAAATTTAAAAGATAGACATCAACAACAAAGAAGATAACTTAAGAGTCAACAACAAACATATTCAATGTGATTGAATTCTTAGGTTAATAACTTTGATGGATTTTAAATCATTTTATATTTTAAATACACTTTTTACAGTTCAGATTTCTAAATTAATTTGCATTCATTAGAATTTAGATTTTTATCATATATTCAAATCACTTCATTTACATTATAAATAATTATCACAAATAAATACAATTTTTTATATTTAAAATTTGCATCCTCCATTATATTAATCAAAATATATTTTACTATTGACAACACTAGTGTAATGTCTTTACAATTTTAATAATTAAGCCGATAGGCTTTTAGTGGGGGTTTTTGCTCCCCGAAGTGTAAGACATTTTGGAGAGGGGTCTTTCCTAGTGACCGGTCACTTTTGTTGGTGAGTGGCAGGTGGCATCTTGGTTGTTTGACTTGGAATTGGATGTGTTTCCCTTGCATGATTGTTTGACTTGGATTTGGACGTGTGTCCCTTGCATGAATCTCAGAGAAGTGGCGAACGGTAATTGATGGGTTGTGCTTTGTTTAGTTTTCATTTCGCATTATCGTTTGGAATGTTTTTGGTCTGCAAGTTTTGGCTTCATTAAGGTTTCGTTTGGCGTTTGTTGAGTGCAGGTTCGTTGGCATTTACTGAGTGCAAGCTTGGGTTGTGAGTGCATTTGGTGAATGCATTAGAGCAGTTCGGTCTATGCATTTGGTGAGTGTGTGCATCCATCTACAAGTTAACTGATGGCTTGTGCTTTGTTTGGTTTTTATTTCCCTCATATCTCATTACCATTTCAAATGTTTTTTGTCTGCAATTTTTTCTTTGTTTAGGGTTCCATCTGTCATTCATTTAGTGCATTTGGTGAGTGTGTGTATCCATCTGCAAGTTTTGGCTTCATTAAGGTTCCATTTGGCATTCGTTGAGTGGAGGCTTGGGTTGCGAGTGCATTTCATGAATGCATTAGAGCAGTTCGGTCTATGCATTCATTTGCAAGTTAACTAATGGGTTGTGATTTGTTTGGTTTTCATTTCCCGTTATCATTTTGAATGTTTTTGGTATGTAATTTTTTGTGTTTGTTTAGGGTTTTGTCTGATTAAGGTTCCATTTGGCATTCGTTGGGTGTAGGGTTTGGCTGCGAGTGCATTTGGTAATGCATTAAAGTGGTTGTAGGTGACCTATTGTTTTGATTAATTAAAAACAGGTTTTTGAAAGGAACCCAGAGGCTTGTTACAAAGCAGGCGAAAGATTAAGCATAAAAGAGGCATAAAATAGTAGGTGACCTATTGTTATCGCGTAGAAAGGTTTTTGTTTGTTGGTGTTTTGATTATGGTTTTTTTGTTGATTAGGGTTCTTGGACGTTGGCTCGGTGCAAACCTCTGAAAGTTTTTGCTTCATTAGGGTTCTATTTGGTGTTCACTAAGTGTTGAATGCATTAGACTGTGTGGAGGTAAGCTTTTCCACCGCCTAGAAAGGTTTAGTTTTTTTATTTAAGGGTCCTCTGTAATTTTCGTGTTTGTTTTTTGATTAAGGAATCAAAATGGTTTATGTAATTTCTTCTCTTTTGTTTTTTGGTCCTCATTTTCTTGTGAATTTTTTTTGCTCTGCAATTCGGTTGATTAGGGTTTAGTTTGGTGGTTGTCGTGGGCACTGAAACACTCCTTCTTGCATACTTCAACAATGTTCTGCTTTATTTTGGAATTGACCACCTTTTTTCCCTCTGTTCTTACCTTTTTCGAGGTAGAAAAGGGCAGTCAACCCATAACAAAACTAGAATATTGAATATGTATTTACTAATATGCAAGGTAACATGTTGTTTTAATGATATTTGGGAATTTTATTATTGATGCATTTTCAGTTGTTGGTCCCCACATAATAGTGACACAAATAATTGAACAAAATTTGACAATGAATAAAGGGATCCAAAAAAGAGAGGACGTTAACACTGTCATCAGGAAGCTTTTGGAAGAAAGCAATAGGATAAAGGAGAACCTCATGAGGGTTCTTGATTAGCTGGAACATAGAATGATCATACAGATCAGAACTCCTCCTCCTATTGCTACCACTCCTGTTTCCACCATTCCCAGTATGGGGGATGATGATGATAGTATTAACATACTCAGTCTCTGGCCTCTTCCTATACCCACTATTGAACAGTTAATTGATCTAGTAGGTTTTTTTGAACTAGGAGATAAGATCCTTAAGTGGAATGATAACCAAGATGGGTGGGTTGCATGGGTAGATACTAATTAGAGTTGTTTAGCCACTATCTCATGGGTTTAGTTCTAATTTTGATAATATTTTGATATTTGAAGTGATCTTCATACTTTTCATATTCCATTCTTATACGTAGAACTCATAAATCAGTATTGTGATTTTTTGTGTCGGTCTACCTATTACAATTAAGATAAAAGAAATATCCACACGACACTATGTTGTTTCTCTTTTGGTTTACTTTACTCTATTTTGGGTTTCTTTCTGGTCCATTGTATATTTTACAATGAATGTTGACACTTTCTTTGTTTATAGATAAATACGAATACATTGGATTATTTGAGCTAAATAATTGTAACATCAGATGCTTTGGATGTTTATAAGTACCTATAAGATATGTTAAAACAATTAGGAAATGTTTTTCTCACTTTAATGGTGTATAGTTAGGTACATTAATTTATGTTTTACATGACTCTCTAAATGTGTAATTTTAATGAGTTGAAGTATATTTAGAAAAATTTTAAATTGTGGGAAAAGGAAAATTTGATTTCTTTTCCTATTTTAGCGGAGTGGCTATTATTTAGCAATTTTCTACCCATAAGATAGAAGCAAATACCATTAATGCTAGATGCAATACTCTTCACAATTTAGCTTCTTAGCTGAAAGCCGTCCTAGGTTTTATACTTTTATGGTATGCTCTCTAAGTAGTGTAACCCTGTTTGCCTAAGAAAAAGAAACATAAATATGAATATACTGCTAAGACTGGTGCACTTTATAATAGTGTGTGACTCTGAATCTGTTTGGATACATAATTCTATATACAATGAAATTTGGATAAATATTTGATATAGCCTGGCATAATTCTCTTATCTTTCTAGTAACTAGAAGAGACCAAGTCGTGAAATGGAGTCACCCAGTTTCTCAAAACCTGTCAAAACATTCAAAACTGCATCAAGGGGAGATTGCACTTTAATTTTTGCACTTATCTTCCTTTGGTTTTTCCCATTATTTTCTACTCGTAAGATAGAAGCAATTACCATTAATTCTAGATGCAATACTCGTCACTATTTAGCTTCTTAGCTGAAAGTTGTCGTAGGATTTATACTTGTATGGTATGCTCTCTAAGCAGTGTAAACGTGTTTGCCTAAGGAAAAGAAACACAAATATGAATCTACTGCTAACACCGACATGCTTCATAATAGTGTATGACTTTGGATCTATATCTATATATACAATGAAGCTTGGATGAATACCTGATATAGCCTACCATAATTCTCTCGCATTTCCAGTCACTAGTAGAGAGCAAGTCCTGGAATGAAATCAACCAGCTTCTTAAAACCTATTAGAACTTTCAAAATTGCATCAAGGGGAGATTCCACTTTAATTTTTGTAGTTATCTTCCTTTGGTTTTTCCCATTGTTTTTAATACCGAGCTTCCCTTGTAATGTTGAGTATGAGTTCGGGTCTTCCTTAGAATCTTTCACTACTTTGTAAAGTGTATTGCCTTTCCTCAACCTTAACAACAAAGCAAGCATTTACTATAAGTGTCCTTTGATAGATGAGAATTAGAGCTTAAAATGAGAAATGGGTGTGTAATTAATAGTTTTGTAGGAGGAGACATGCACTTTGATTATCAAAAATATTTAGCATTCCATCCTTATTGAATTAGAATATGGCCCATTTGGGTGCCCTTATACAACTATACTGAATAGTTTTAATATTGAAATCGGTACCAAACGATATGAAAATACATGAGATATAAACATGGAACAATATCTACAACAAATTTTTGATACACCTCCCAATGAGTTTGTAATTAAGTCGATTATTAAAAGAAATGGGTGTCTACAATTTTTTTTGTGTTTTGGTTTCCATTCCTCATTTGCATGTGCATTGTTTTCGGTCTGCAAGTTTTTGGTTTATTAAGGTTTAGTTTGGTTGTTGTCCTCAGCACATAATTATTCAATCCATTATGTTGTTCTATGTCTTCTAATAAGGAAATTTGCAACCTCCTTACAATGTGTGCTAATAGGGTCAAAATCAACTTTATCCTACAAGGCAACATACTAGTCCAGATGACAACACTCCTTTCCTCACAGTGAAACTGAAATCATTTTTTGACTGAAAGTCAGGTAATCTGTCATTCTCTTTTGATGTGCATCTGTCTTCTCTACAAATGAAATGCCTTATTTTTTGTGGTTAAATAATAACATGCAAAACTATGTCCATATCACTAAGTTATTGATTTCTCCACATCTTTATCTATGAATAGATTAGTTTCAGAACAACCTATGCAATATTAAATTTTTAGATAAAATAAAACATATGCTTGCAAAATATTATAAGAGATTATTAATAAATGTGTACTATTATTCATGTTTGATGATCCCATAGAAGAGCCTTACTCTTGATTTGAAAGATCTCATTTCAATATGTCATCTCCATCAACTCCCTCTAAATCTTCATAGCAATCAGCAACTGACTCTTTGGTAAGCTGATACGCTCTGCCTTTTCAGAACCCCAACTTTGTGGTCATTACTTTCATTATATCCATCGTTCATAATACATTTTAAATTGATTGCATGCCTTTTGTTTTTACATTCTCTCTATTTTATACCATATAAAAGTATAGTTATGCGTTATTTAATTAATGTTTTTCTATACCATTCTTTCATTCAATGGTTCAAGATTCTTTAATTGCATGCATTCCAAAAAACTCAACTCTATGTGAAGGGATGGTCATATATATTTCTTACTATCCCTTCACATTAAGTCCTTAGTGTTGATATTATCTTTTTGTAGACACTTGCCCAAGACTATTTCCCCGCCCTATGTGCAATTCAATCTATCAATGTTGGAGATGACATTCCTTCAGCATTGCTCCAAGTTTTTTCATTCAAGAAAATGCAGGGTGTCGAAGATGACACACAAATATAAACATGTGTTGTCTGATGGCACATACATGCATGCAACTGGTAATTGTGTCACCTAAGTATGTAGTGATACTTTCAGACAATATAAAAATAGGTTCTATAGTTCTCTTGACAAGTTATACTTGCAAATATGTATGAAACACAAGGTAGGAAAGATTCTATGTTTGTAAAAATATCCTTCTTTGATATTGAATCCTTTGTTGCAAAAAACTTCACAAACTTAAACAAAACTATTTTTATTTTATAGGGCTATTATAATACTTAGTCTAGAGGTCAAACAAAGTAATTGTCAATTCTTTGGTAAACTTGCATACCTATTCAAAGAACAACAACCAAAATTATTGGGCCAAGAAACACCTTCATCCTCTAAACGTTCCCTTTAGTTTGGTAGTGCACTACCATCTCCACAAAGTGTGACCTCTGATAACATACGCCCTATCAAAAGTTTAAATCCCTATCCAAACAAGTGGGCAATCAAGGGAAAATTCACAAATAAATGCGAAATATGTCCATATAGTACAACTACCAAGAATGGCCAAGTCTTCAGCTTTGACATTGTAGACACCGAGGGTTGTGAGGTTAGGGTCACATGCTTCGATCAAATAGCTCAACTACATTATGATCGTGTTGAGGTGCGTGCTCACTATTTAATTTCAAAGGGCTCCATAAAGGAGGCGAACACAAAATACAAAAAATTAAATAACCATCTAGAGATCTTCTTATCTGATGCTTCAATATTGAAACATTGCACCCCTAATGTTTTTTCTACTCAGAGCCACTCCCCTTTCACCCCAATTAGTGAAGTGGTTCAATTGACTAATAATACATTGGTTGACATCATTAGTGTTGTTATCTATGTTGGAGATGTCATCACAATCCATAAAAGGGGTGGCAGTCAAACTAAGAAATGAATTGTTATAATTAATGATCTCTATAATTCCACAATTGATGTCAATCCATGGGGGCCAACATCGGAGCAAAGAGGCCATGAATTAAAAAATATGTTAAACGCTGATGCTATTCTTATCCTTGTTGTATGCAATGGTTGTGTAGGGCACTTTAATGGTAAGGTTGTCAATATGAAATATACAACAACACTACATATTAATCCTCCTTTCCTAGAGGCATAACCCCTCATGCTAAGAGGACCTGTTCCATTGCACCTCATGATTTGTCTTCGCGATTTACTCATATTGATGGAAGATATAATACGATGACTATTGCATCAATCTGTGAATGCATGAGTGTTAGACCAGAAACAATTCAAACCACTGTAGTTGTTGTTCTTAGATTTTTGAATGTAACAAATGATGACTTCTAGTATGCAGCTTGTCCACTTAAAGTTAATGGTAAACCTTGCAAAAAAAAAATGCACTCAATAGGTTGATAATTTATGGTTCTGTCCTAGATGTCAAATGAGCATGGTAGAATGAAATTATAGTTACCTTTTACTAATGAAATTACAAGATACAACAGGAACTCTTTGAGCAACTATTTTTGATGAGGTAGGAACAGATTTGATAAAAAAAACTGCAAAAGAGCTTTACATGCTCCAAAATAATGTCAACATAGCACAGACACCTCGTGTTGTCATTAATATAGTTGTTTCACATTGCTACACACTCACTATGTTGGTTTCTACCAACACATACAATTCTGAGCCTAAGTTGAAGGTTGCAATTCACAAGGTCTGCAAGGTTGACTATATAGCTGAGTACAACACTTTACTTGCAAAGATTGCTCGCCTCTCCGCAAAACCTTAGCTCTACACTACACCTCTTCTCTATTTAAAATACTTTGGTCTCATATAAGACTTATCACATTTCCTGTTTTACATTTTTACATATTTAATATGCATACAATAATAGTACATTATAGACAATTCCATGACAATCATTATAATGATAGATAGCCAATACGTTTCTACAATTTTCAATCCATTGACAACAATGCCTAACAATTTTGGTTATGATGATGTTTATTAATAGTTAGCTGCATTTTATAGGTCTTTGCATTCACCTAAGATACATCTACAAATGCATTCAGTAAAATATTTTCTATTTTCAATTACATGTATGTACACATGCACTCATAGCCATTCCAATTGTTGGACTCATTCTTTTTCTGATGATAGCCTTGTTTGTTTGTTTGCATGTGTAGCTGCATATATGTTTGATTCTTCTTTATAATTGTTTGTGTCTTTTTATAAATTGCATATCTTGCTAAAGGATTGCCTTATTAGAACAAATGTTTCACATGTGTACATACACATATGAAGCCATACGGGTGTAGACAAAATAGGTCTTCAAGTCCACAAGCTTATATGTACACACACATGTATAGTTACCTATAACGTATTATTTTTGTATATGGTTATTTGTATTCCTTTCATTCTGAAAATATCTACAAGTTTCTTTATATCCCTCCATGTGTTGTGCATATATTTTTGGTTGGGATGCCTTCCTAAAGGCTTCCCTTTCTACAAGAAGGGTTTCATATTTGCACATACACATATGCAAGTATAGTAGTGTAGAAAAAATAGGCATTTAACCAAACAAGCTTATATCTACACATAATTCTATAGTTAGTTGTACCTTTGTATGTTCGTATATGCTTCTCACTATCCCTTTCATTCCTACATTATCTACACCTTTGTTTATATACAATCCTGTGACTGTTGATTTCTGATGACTGGTCACTTTTCCCCGTGAGAAGTAGTTGGCTTCTTGGTTGTTTCACTTATATTTGGACATGTTTCCCTTACACAAATCTCAAAGAAGTGGCTAACAGAAGTGATGGGTTGTGCTTTGTTTGGTTTTCATTTCCCATTATCATTTTGAATAATTTTTTCTCTTCAAGTTTTTGTTTGTTTAGGGTTCCATCTGTTGGCATTTTTGTAATGCCCCGCCAAGAACCCTGAAGGAAACCCACAACAAGGGTGAAACAAATTTTTTTTTTAAAAGTATAAACATCATAAGTGCATTTACACAACATGCATGATAACACAAGTGGAAGACTTAAACCAAAATTCCTTAAGGGTTACCAACGAAGAATTAACTTCAAGAATAACTTCCACAAAACCATAAATTCCACATATGCATCATAACTCAACGATCACAAGAAGCCATAAGCAAATAAAGGTTCATCATAGAAAGATTGAAAGGATACAACATAATCTCCACTTCTATAAGCATTTACTATCGTTATCAAGGAACTAATAAAAAACATCTAAACATAGGATTACATTGCTCTTCCATACATAGCTTCTCAATAAACATAAAGGATAGATCTCATCCAATTACAAGGTTACATAAGATCAATATTACAATGATACAATGACCACATAGGTCTACAAATACCAATAATCTCTAAAACATGAAATGAAGCATGAGTCACGAAACACAGGAACACCTACGAAGCCAATCCTCGCATGAAGGCACAAATTAAAACATCCAATGGGAAGTGGCACTACCACCCGACCATGTAATTCCCAAATGGAATCACCCCATTGTGCTAAGAGATAGCTGAGGACCCTCAAACAAGCATAAACATGACATGGTCGACAAAACAATATGACTCCATGATAGCACAATAAGACTCCATAAGCATCCAAGTGACTCAACTTCACAAACACAAGTGAAATGACATCACAAAACACAAGTGAACCAAATGAGAGAGTGTCATCGCATAGCTTAAGATGGTTACCCTGGTAGGCCCTCATAGGTCCCGTCTCTCTATCCTGGTAACCTCTCCTGAACCTTCGGCTTGAACTAAGTCTCATGCAGACCCTACAAGCCTTTCGTGAAGACAAGGTGGTCAGTTTTCCATTCCACGCCTTCTTGAAACATTATGAGCCCTATACTAGCACTCACCTATGCACGAGGTGCAATTATCTTTATTAATGTTATGATACTACACACCTAATCATTTCATTAGATTACTGGTTATTATCTGACTTTCGCTAGGTCATAATGCCTACCACTTTGGGTGCAACCCCCAAGTGAAAGCCACTCTCTCAAAGGACACCACACAAGCATGGTCACTCCCCGAGGACCCTATGGCGAAGCAGATAACCATAACATCACTATCAAAAAAACAAGTGGTCAAACAAGGACATACTAATTCTTGACTAACCATAAGGCAAAGACACTACATGGTTAAGACAATGGAGCCAACATATATCACTTGGTCAAAGGTACCAATTACACCACCACGGGATGACTGAACCACGGACCAAAATATCACAATACACACTTGCAAGGACAACAAAATACATCAAATTTGTAATCAGACAATCCTTTGAAAATATCAGCATCATAAACACTTGCAACATCATTGATTGAAAATTAAATAAACACTCCTTTCCAACAGTCACATCTAATCAATTTCCAAATCAATAATCCAAATCTACCCATTTGAATCTCTAGTTCATGCCTTAATTTTCATTAATAAATTCATTAACCACATAATAAAATTCACATGAAAATCAAGTACATCATGCAATACAACTTTGAACTAGTAACACTTACCTCTTCAAACAGGAACAGGTAATTTACCTCTTCAAATAGGAATAGGTAATTTACCTCTTCAAACAAGAACAGGTAATTTTACCTCTTCAAACAGGAACATGTAATTTTACCTCTTCAAACAGGAACAAGTAATTTACATCTTCAAACAGGAATAGGTAATTTTACCTCTTCAAACAAGAACAGGTAATTTTACCTCTTTAAACAAAAATAGGTAATTTACCTCTTCAAACAGGAACAGGTAATTTACCTCTTCAAACAGGATTAGGTATTACCTCTTCAAACATGAACAGGTAATTTACCTCTTCAAATTGGAATAGGTAATTTACCTCTTCAAACAGGAACAAGTAATTTTACCTCTTCAAACAAGAACAGGTAATTTACCTCTTCAAATATGAATAGGTAATTTACCTCTTCAAACAAGAACAGGTAATTTTACCTCTTCAAATAGGAACAGGTAATTTACCTCTTCAAATAGGAACAGGTAATTTACCTCTTCAAACAAAATAGGTAACACTTACCTCTTCGAACAGGTAATTTACCTCTTCAAATAGGATTAGGTAACAGTTACCTCTTTGAACAAGTAATTTACCTCTTCAAACCGGTAACACTTACCTCTTCGAATAGGTAACTTACCTCTTCGAACCGGTAACACTTACCTCTTCAAATAGGTAATTTACCTCTTCGAACCAGTGACACTACATTTCCAGAATTATTTCACGGGCTCACACATACAATGCCAATTTCCAAAATTTTGAGGAAGAGTTTACCAGCAAGTTAAATGGTGAAATAAACATACTGGAAATAATGACTAACCAAATCATGACAAAATAGAAACAAGGATGCACCCACCAAGTCCAATCTAAAATTCTTTCTTCTCAAAGAAGAGGTAAATCAATAAATTGATTTCCAAGAACAAAACACACAACAAATAGAGAAATGAACCATTTCTTTCCTGAATGCAACCATATGATATAGATTTCACAAAACCAGTAGTAGTAAACACTAATTCTTTCATTTCAGTCATTCCACAAACATCTACAGGAAGATTGAATAAGTTTCCTTGCACAAGAAGCAAACTGAAAAATTACAATACAAATTCAAAACAAGAAGGGAGCCTCCAACCTTGATGCAATTAGCAAGAAAAAGGAATGAAGCAAATCCAGTCTTGCAACCAAGACGAATTTCCAGCTCCTCCAGGAAGTTTTTCTAGAATTTTCTCTCAAAAAATCCTCTTCTTCTACTGTCGTGAATTCCCGGAATGGATACCCCAAAAATATCTTTTTACCCAAGCTTCTAGGTTAAAGTTTTTCATCCAATCAAATTTAAATATTTTAAAACTAAAAGGCAATCAGATTTATTTCTTTTCCAAAAAAAATAATAATTCTTTCCAATAATTAAAATGAAAAAGCAAAAGTCAAAAGGAAAGCTTTTATTAATTTATTTTTCCAAATTACTTTCTTCCAACATAAGCATTTTACCTTTTTAAATGGCTAGGAAATTTATTTATTTCACAAAAATATCAATGCAACTTTACACAATAAATTAAGCCATTTTAACCATTTAATCTAGCAATCATTAATTTAAATAAACAATAATCACAAAGCATATTAATTAAATGATTACACCAACATAAGATAGCATCATCCATTTAAATTAAATAACCATTTAAAAAACAGAAACATGCAAAACCAAGACAGATCAAATGACGACTCTCAAATGACCAAAACAAAGCACCATGACACACATAACAGCTAGATGGGGAAACACAACCAACTAACAACACTCACACAAAAGTAACTGTGGTCAAGATAGGGTACAACAACTATCTCCTCTACTCCCATTGGATATATAAGGCATGCTTAGACCTGTGAAACTAGGTGTAGTCAATACCTCGTACCTTCCTGGTACTAGTACCTACAATATCCTACACCAAAGAACCACATGTGCATATAGACCAATATATATACAGACATGGTAACACACCAATGAAGGAGAATCGTGACGTTCCTTGTCTCACCAGAGTGAGTTAAGGAAAATCATCCCCTCGCATCCCAATACACTCACAAACACGCAACATATAAATGATGCATCACAATAGAAGGGAAAAGTGTCAATCCATGATATTGATCCATAAAATAACATTAATCATAAGCACTGAAATACTACATAAAATCATACACCATAAGTCCAGATAAAGCATGAAATAAAATTACATAATATCCAAATCAAAATACAAAAATGTTCCACAGAATAGTCATTGAAGTAACTCAAAACATACAAAAGAGGCTAATCAAGGAGGGGTACTACATCCTCCCCCCAAAGCCTAGGCTTACTCCTGGAAGCCTAAAACAGATAAGAATAAAGCTCTCTCATCTTCACTACATCTTCCCAAGTCACAAAGGACTCATCACTAGGGTCCCATAGGACCCTTACCTGCTCAATGGTGCGACCCCTGAGGGTCAAATCCTGATGCTAAAGGATGCACATGGGCTCCATGGATAGTTGCCCATCCTTGACTTGCAAAGTGTTCCAATCAAGCACATGGGTTACATCACAATGATAAGGATGAAGAAGAGAAACATGAAAAACATCATGGATGCGGGATAGACTCAGCGGCAAGGCAAGATGGTAGGCAACCAGTCCTATCCTCTCAAGTATCTCAAAAGGGCCTACAAAATGAGGTGCCAACTTAGAACCCTTTCCATAACGGATTAGACTCTTCCCCAGATGCACTCTCAAGAACACATGATCACCAACTGAAAACTAGCGATCAACTCTACGAGCATCAACATGCTTCTTCTACCTATCCTGGGCAGCAACCAAATGCCCATGAATCTACTCAACCTGATGTTCCATCTAACGAAGCAAATCTAGGCCTAAAAACACCCTATCCTCCAACCGATCCCAACTCAAAGGAGTATGACAAGGACAACCATACAATGCCTGGAAGGGCAACATGCCTATAGAGATGTGATATCCATTATTATAAGAAAACTCCACAAGGAAAAGATATTCCTCCCAGCATGACTACTGATCCATAACATACATGCGAAGCATGTCCTCCAAGACTTGATTCACACACTCAGTCTGACCATCGGTCTTTGGGTCATAAGCCAAACTGAAGTTCAACTGGGTCCCCAAAGCATGCTAAAGTGAGGTCCACAAGGCCGATGTAAAGACAGGGTCTCTATTAGAAATGATCTGCCTTGGGATCCCATGCAATCTCACCACATCTTCCAAGAAGACTCGTGCCACCACTACTACGGTATAAGAAGATCGAATAGGAACAAAATGAGAAACTTTGGTCAATCTATCCACAATGACCATGATGACATCATGACACCGCGAAGAAACGGGCAACCCTATTATGAAATCCATGGAAATGATATCCCATTTCCAATCCGGTATCAAATTCGATTGTAAAAGCCTTGCAGGGTGCTGATGCTCTGCCTTCACCCACTGACATTCCAAACACTTGGACACAAAATCAGTAATGTCACATTTCATACCATCCCAACGATATATCTTTCTAAGATCTGCATGCATCTTCTTGACACTAGGGTGTGCTGAGTAAGGTGCACGATGGGCCTTAGTCATGATCAAAATGCGAAGGCCCTCCAAAGGAGGTACATAAATCCATCCAAGATGTCTAAGAACACCATCTGACTCAAGAGTATAACCATAAAATCTACCCTCCAATGGTCTTCCAGACTCCACCACGGCTCTAACATCCTAATACCAAGTGTCCTGAGGAAGAACTCCAAGAATTCTCTCACTCAAGTCCACACCAAGGGATAATGCTGCAACCTCATGCCACCTATGGCTCAAAGTATCTGCCAGCACATTCTCTTTCCCCTAGATATAATGAACCTCAAAATCATACTCACAAAGGAATTCCATCCATCTTTGCTATCAAGCATTCAAGTTTAGTTGTGTGAAAATATACTGCAAACTGTGGTGATCACTATGCAGCTCAAACTGATGCCCCAATAGGAAATGTCTCCAACGAACCAATGCATGTACTACAACTACCAACTCCAAGTCATGAACTAGATAGTTCAAATTGTGATCCTTGAGTTTGCAAGGCTCGTAGGCAACCACACATCCATTGCATAAGCACCGCACCTATACCCTCCAAAGAGGCATCTATGCATACCATGAAATCTCTGGATGGGTCAGGAACTGCCAAAATTAGAGCACTAACAAGGAGTTCCTTCAAGGTACGAAAAGCCAAATCACACTTCTCTGTCCAAACAAACTTCTTCCCTTTCCTCTGAAGACAAGTAATCAAATGGCCTATCTGAGAAAAGTTTTGAACAAAGCGACAATAATATCCAGCCAAACCCATGAAACTACAAACTTTAGAAACATTGGTCGGTGCTGGCCAATCAACAATGGCTTGGATCTTAGAAGGATCCATGGATACACCTTCTCCCAAAACTATATGACCAAAATAGCCCACCTCTAACTAGAAGAAATCACACTTTGCCAGAATCGCAAAAAGCTGATTCTCCCTCAAGCACTACAATACCTAATGCAAGTGACCCTCATGCTCTTCCCTGGATCTAGAATAAATCAATATGTCATCCAAGAACACAAGAACAAAGTGGTCAAGGTAGGTGTGAAAAACCCCATTCATAAGACTCATGAACACTGAAGGCGCATTCGTCAACCCAAATGGCACCACAGTGAACTCATAGTGACCATAACGAGTACGAAATGTCATCTTATGAATGTTGGCATCATGAATGCATAATTGATGATACCTAGACTTTAGGTCTATCTTAGAGAACACCTTGGCTCCCTTCACCTGATCAAAGAGATCATCAATCCAAGGCAACGGGTATCGATTCTAGATGGTTACCTTATTCAACTGTCGATAATCAATGCATAATCAAAGAGAACCATCCTTCTTCTTAACGAAGATAATCGACGCACCCCAAGGAGAAACACTAGGGTGAATGAATCCCTTGGCCAACAACTCCTCAACTTGCAACTTCAACTCACTCAACTCCTAAGTATTCATCCAATAAGGTACTCTTGAAATAGGTTCCGCTCCAAGAACCAAGTCAATGCAAAAATCTATGTCTCATTTAGGAGGCATACCGGGAATATCCAAAGGAAACACATCTGCATACTCTTGAAGAATAGGGTGAAAATTAAGAGCGATTTCTTGACTCTCTCCCTCATCCACATCCTCAAGAGAAACTACAAAAAGCTAACACCCTTGACACATGCACCGCTTAAGTTGCATAGCGGAAATCATACATAAGCATATCGATCGTTGAACTCCAACGATCCCCACTCTCCTACCATGGTCATCTACACACTCTACTATCTTCTGACAACAGTCTACATGAGTGCTATGAGATGATAACCAATCCATCCTTAACACAACTCCATAGGACCCCAAAGGAATGACTCGAAGGTCCACTGAAGTGACAAAGGGTCCTAAGTCCAACTCACAGTTGGGAACGAAGGCATCTACAAACACTCGCACACCAGTAGCCAACTCTACTTGCCACCTATTTGCCTACTTAGTAGACATGAGCCTGCACCACTCCACAATGGAAGAAGAAATAAAAGAATCTGAAGCACTAGAATCAAAAAGTATAGAGATAGGGGTTCCACGTAACACACCTGTGGTCTCAATCACAGTACTCTGATGCTCAGCCTGGCAGTTATCCATCGCTGCAAAAACTCTATGGGATCTACCTGCATCCCCCACTGTCAGCTCTGATGTGGCTAGCTTCTGTCTAACCAACTAATGCAAATGTCAAGGACACTACGCAGCCTTGTGGCCAAACTAACCACAAGTAAAGAAAGCTCCACTACCAGGTCCTCTACTCCCAAATGGTCCACTAGAATATTGAAAGCTCTGCTCACTAGGGGCCTGAGATGCTCCCTGAGAAGACTATCCTGGAAAGGTCTACCTACGCCTTGACCATCTCTTTCTCTTCTAGGACTGAGGGATGCCACCCTATTGGCCCTAAGGCTACTTCGGTCTTGGCAGCTATTGCTACTGATGTCCACCCTTGGCAGGTGTCTGAGGACCCCTAAAAGGTGCAACAGTCTAGGACTGATTCCCTCTACCTCTAGACCCACTGAAAGGATCACTCCCAATCTGAACTCCAGACTAGCCACCATGAGCATGGCTAAGGTTCTACTATACCAACCTGGCTTTCACCACGGCTACCTCTACTGAAGCAGGCTCAAAAACTCTCACTCCTCCACTGATGCAGTCATTAAGACCCCTCAAGAAGTGTTGCACAAGCATAGCCTCATCATTGCTGATCTTAGCATATTGTTTGAGCTCATAGAACTTGTGCTCAAACTAATCCACTGATAACCCAAACTGGTGCAGAGCATAGAATTCATCTTCTCATGACTGCCTCCACTAGGGTGATAGAAATTGTGCCCTGAACCTCTCCAAAAAGATCTCCCAAGATGCAGTGTTAATGCTCACATCGATCCTCTCCTCCTCTAATTTCCACTAGATAGATGCGAAGCTCTCTAGATGCATGATCATGCATCTCACCTTGGTGTTGCTACTATAAGGATACATAGCAAAACATTGATCTAAGCTGATAAGCCAGGTCTCTACCTCGAGACCGGTACCTTTTCCATCAAAGAAGGGAGGATTGGACCTCATCAAGTCCCTCATGTGCCCTAAGATAGTTGGATCTGGGTCCACTGAGACCTCTCTCCTTCTAGGAGATCTCTCTCTCTCTCTCTTGAAACTGCTGAATCGCTTCCTCTACCCGGCCATGGATGGGTTGATCCATTTCAGGTCTAGGGCCTAGTCTAGCTAGCACCTCTTGAAACATCTAATGCAGCTCCTCCCTTTCGGGAACTTGCTCTACTGAAGGTGGTTCCTCCTAATGAACCAATTGCTCTCTATCCACACTTGCATGATTGGGTGGTGGCAAAGGACTATGGCGGTCAGAACCTCAACCCCTTCCTCTTCCTCTGCCTCTGGTGTAGCCACCAACACGACCACCTCCCTTGGCTTTCCTAGCCATGACCTAACACTACACAAGAGAAAAAAAAAAGTTCAAATCAAAGGTAGAGAAAGACACAAGGAAGTCACACCACAAGACCTACACAAAAAGGTTAAGGCAAATGGGCTCACTACAAACTCAGAGTACCCAGTGTTGAAACTTGGCTTTGATACCAAATGTAATGCCCTGCCAGGAACCCTGAAAGAAAACCCACAACAAGGGTGAAACAATTTTATTTTTTTTAAGTATAAACATCATAAGTGCATTTACACAACATGCATGATAACACAAGTGGAAGACTTAAACCAAAATTCCTTAAGGGTTACCAACGAAGAATTAACTTCAAGAATAACTTCCACAAAACCATAAATTCCACATATGCATCATAACTCAATGATCACAAGAATCCATAAGCAAATAAAGGTTCATCATAGAAAGATTAAAAGGATACAACATAATCTCCACTTCTATAAGCATTTACTATCATCATCAAGGAACTAATAAAAAACATCTAAACATAGGATTACATTGCTCTTCTAATACATAGCTTCTTAATAAACATAAAGGATAGATCTCATCCAATTACAAGGTTACATAAGATCAATATTACAATGATATAATGACCACATAGGTCTACAAATATCAATAATCTCTAAAACATGAGATGAAGCATGAGTCACGAACCACAGGAACACCTGCGAAGCCAATCCTTGCATGAAGGCACAAATTCAAACATCCAATGGGAAGTGACACTACCACTCGATCATGTAATTCCCAAATGGAATCACCCCACCGTGCTAGGAGATAGTTGAGGACCATCAAACAAGCATAAACACGATATGGTCGACAAAACAATATGACTCCATGATAGCACAATAAGACTCCACAAGAATCTAGGTGACTCAACTTCACAAACACAAGTGAACCAAATGAGAGAGTGTCATCGCATAGCTTAAAATGGTTACCTTGGTAGGCCCTCATAGGTCCCGACTCTCTATCCTAGTAACCTCTCCCAAACCTCTGGCTCCAACTAAGTCTCATACGGACCCTACCAACCTTTCGTGAAGACAAGGTGGTTGGTTTGCCATTCCAGGCCTTCTCAAAACATTATGAGCCCTACACTAGCACTCACCTATGCACGACGTACAATTATCTTTATTATTGTTATGATACTACCCACCCAATCATTTCATTAGATTACCAGTTATTATCTGACTTTCACTGGGTCATAATGCCTACCACTTTGGGTGCAACCCCCAAGAAAAAGCCACTCTCTCAAAGGACACTACCCAAGCATGGTCACTCCCTGAGGACCCTATGGCGAAGCAGACAACCATAACACCACTATCAAAAAAACAAGTGGTCAAACAAGGACATACTGACTCTTGACCAACCATAAGGCAAAGACACTAGATAGTTAAGACAATGGAGCCAACATATATCACTTGGTCAAAGGTACCAATTACACCACCATAGGATGACTGAACCACAGACCAAAATATCACAATACACACTTGCAAGGACAACAAAATACATCAAATCTGCGATCAGATAATCCTTTGAAAATATCAGCATCATAAACACTTGCAACATCGTTGATTAAAAATTAAATAAACACTCCTTTCTAGCAGTCACATCTAATCAATTTCCAAATCAATAATCCAAATCTACCCATTTGAATCTCTAATTCATGCCTTAATTTTCAATGATAAATTCATTAACCACATAATAAAATTCATATGAAAATCACATTACATCACGCAATACCACTTTGAACTGGTAACACTTACCTCTTCAAACAAGAACAAGTAATTTACCTCTTCAAACAGGAACATGTAATTTACCTCTTCAAATAGGAACAGGTAATTTTACCTCTTCAAATAGGAACAGATAATTTACCTCTTCAAATAGGAATAGGTAAATTACCTCTTCAAACAAGAATAGGTAACACTTAGCTCTTCAAATAGGTAATTTACCTCTTCAAATAGGAACAGGTAACACTTACCTCTTTGAACAGGTAATTTACCTCTTCAAACAGGAATAGGTAACACTTACCTCTTCGAACTGGTAACACTTACCTCTTCAAACAGGTAAGTTACCTCTTCGAACCGATAAAACTTACTTCTTCAAACAAGTAATTTACCTCTTCGAACCGGTGACACTACATTTCCAGAATTATTTCACGGGCTCACACATACATTGCCAATTTCCAAAATTTCAAGGAAGAGTTTACCAGCAAGGTAAATGGTGAAATAAACATATTGGAAATAATGACTAAACAAATCATGACAAAATAGAAACAAGGATGCACCCACCAAGTCCAATCTAAAATTCTTTCTTCTCAAAGAAGAGGTAAATCAATAAATTGATTTCCAAGAACAAAACACACAACAGATATAGAAATGAACCATTTCTTTCCTGAATGCAACCATATGATATAGATTTCACAAAACCAGCAGTAATAAACACTAATTATTTCATTTCAATCATTCCACAAACATCTACAGGAAGATTGAAGAAATTTCCATGCACAGGAAGCAAACTAAAAATTACACAACAAATTCAAAACAAGAAGGGAGCCTCCAACCTTGAAGCAATTAGCAAGCCAAAAGGAATGAAGCAAATCTAGTCTTGCAACTAGGACAAATTTCCAGCTCCTCGAGGAAGTTTCTTTAGAATTTTCTCTCAAAAAATCCTCTTCTTCTACTGTCGTGAATTCCCATAATGGATGCCCCAAAAATATCTTTTTACCCAAGCTTCTAGGTTAAAGTTTTCCATCCAATCAATTTAAATATTTTAAAACTAAAAGGCAATCGGATTTATTTCTTTTCCAAAAAAAATAATAATTCTTTCCAATAATTAAAATGAAAAAGCAAAAGTCAAAAGGAAAGCTTTTATTAATTTATTTTTCCAAATTACTTTCTTCCAACATAAGCATTTTACCTTTTTAAATGGCTAGGAAATTTATTTATTTCACAAAAATATCAATGCAACTTTACACAATAAATTAAGCCATTTTAACCATTTAATCTAGCAATCATTAATTTAAATAAACAATAATCACAAAGCATATTAGTTAAATGATTACACCAGCATAAGATAGCATCATCTATTTAAATTAAATAACCATTTAAATAACGGAAACATGCAAAACCAAGACAGATCAAATGACAACTCTCAAATGACCAAACCAAGGCGCCATGACATGCATAACAGCCAGACGGGGAAACACAACCAACTAACAACACTCACATGAGCGTAACTGCGTCAAGTTAGGGCACAACAACTATCTCCTCCATGCCCATCGGATATATAAGGCATGCTCGGACCTGCGAAACCAGGTGGAGTCAATACCACGTACCTTCCCGGTACTAGTACCTACAATATCCTGCACTAAAGAACCACATGTGCATATAGACCAATATATATATATAGACACAGTAACACACCGATGAAGGAGAATCGTGATGTTCCCTGTCTCACCGGAGTGAGTGAAGGAAAATCATACCCTCGCATCCCAATACACTTACAAACACCCAACATATAAATGATGCATCACAATAGAAGGGAAAAGTGTTAGTCCATGATAATGATCCATAAAATAACATTAATCATAAGCACTGAAATATTGCATAAAATCATACACCATAAATCTAGATAAAGCATGAAATAACATCACATAATATCTGAATCAAAATAAAAAAATGTTCCACAGAACAGTCACTGAAGTAACTCAAAACATACAAAATAGGCTGATCGAGGAGGGGTACTACAATTTCAATAGAAGGAAAGATTGTTGATATTCATGAAGGATATTAAGAAGGTTGTTGAAGATTATTTCATATAACTGAAAAGGGATGATAACTATCTTTATAATATTATTTTGTCATTGATGTCAAGAAATTGATTTTCTGATTTAGTATGATGTTGCCATATCTTGAGATGATTGATTTGAAGAGAATTAAGATGTTGGTAAGTGACATAGAAAGAACGTGTTAAGAAAGGGGAGAAATAAGTTATTCAATGGGCAACTATTACTGAGTTAGACAATGATGAAATCATGATGTTTAGATTGTTTTGATATCCTACAAATGTTTTTGATTGTAAGGTTAATACTATACTATGTCACCGAGCAAAGAACCTAGTCGGTAAACCCTAAGGAACCTAGTTAGTAAACCCTAAAGTTATCGATATTGGTTAATGAAGGTGGAATGTCTACTGAGTAAAGTTTAGTATTTACCGAGTTGCAACCGAGTTATAATAGATCATATTGGATGAATAAAAGCATTATTTAATGAAGGATGTTGATGAGCTGGAGATATATAAATGATTGGTATGCTGTGCATGAAGTTTGTTAAGGATCTATGGCAATGGACAATCGGCAGGAAGATCTACAGCGCAGATTGAACCGCAGTAACCCTTTTCAAGTTCCAAGAAAGGAATACAAGTCCCTAGGCAAGGTAAAATGTTTTCAGATTGAAGGATGCACTAACCTAGTTAAGATTAAAGATCTGATGGCTAAGATTAATCATGGGAAATGTGATCAAGGAGATTAAGCAGTTCAAAAATTATTTATAAATAAGGAATTGTTGATAAACAATGTGTGCGGGAAAGTGTAAGCATAGGGATGCTACATAGTGATTACCGAGCACTAAAGCTTGAAGACCTGTTTGAATAACAGAGTAAGGAGCCCAGTAGAGGGACAAGATAAGTCCTATGACAAGATTGTTTTGAGCAAAATAGAATCTTCTTTAGCATTTTAGATGTGAAGTTGCAGATATATTTTTATTACTATTATTTTGTAAGTGACAGAAAATCTCTTCACTGAGTGGACTTAACAGTCTTATTTGTAAATCCTCTAGCAAGGTGACATTATAAATGAGTGTTTGAAATCCTTTGACAAGGTCACTTCTAACAAAGTGAAGATCCCTTAACTGGGTCACATCTAGCAATGTGTTTGTAATCTTTAATAGGATTTGCTTTTAACTGAGCATACTCTAGAAGAGTATATTTCTTAGTGGGTTTGAAATCCCACAGTGGTTTTTCCCTATTTGGGTTTCCATGTTAAATCTGGTGTTATATGTGTTATGATGATTATGTGTTTATGAGTTTGCATGTTTAGCAGTTTTTGGTTATATTGTTGAAGTTTAAGTTACCGAGGTTGAATCTGTTGATTTTATGGAAGATTAAGTTTGTATGATTTACCTCCCCCCCTCTCATCTTGTTAGCTATTGGCATCAGAACTTTACAATTGTTATTAGAGCTTTGGACTCTGGAAGAAAAATTTGAAGGTACTTGAGGCAAAGATCTGAAGATGTATAAAAGGGATGCACCAAAGCTGAACAAGACAAGTTTCTCCACATGGCAGAAAAGGATGAAGCTGCATTTATCAGGAATTGGAGAATATGCAACATATTATTTGGAGAATGATTACATACCACCAAGAACCAACCCAATGACCTTAGAAGAGATAAAGGCAAAGAAAGAACATATTCAAGCTATGATTGAAATAATATCAGCTTTGACCAACTTAAAGTTTAATGATCTAGAAGGATGCAATGATGCAAAAGCAATGTTGACTAAGCTCATATCTGTCTATGGCAGTGATGAACATGTTCAAAGAGAAAAAGTAGATAGTCTAAGAGGATAATTTGAATCCATGAGAATGAATGAAGGTGAGAACATAACCCAATACAGTACAAGGTTAAAGGAGACTATCAATCAAATTAAAGGAGCAGGAGGAACTATTGAAGAAAAGGATGTAACAAGTAAGTTGTTGAGAACCCTTCTACCTGCTTATGCCATTCAAGTCTCTGCAATCAAAGAATTGAGGTCTGTACCTAACATGTCAGTTTCTTTGGATGCTACTATTGGTAAGCTACATGCATTTGAGTTAATCATATGTGCACCAAGTTGTGGTAACAAAAGGGGGTCTTAAGATGCCACTTTTTTATGAAATCAACAAAGTTTGAACTTCATTGACAAATTGAAGATAGTTAGACTCCAAATTTTAAGATTTAACAAGAACAAGAGTCAGAGTTCTTCGAGTCTACCTTCTAAACTACTATTTTTTTTTTTAAATGGTGGAGATTAAGGGCTTCAAAAAGGGGGGCCACAAAAAGTGCTCCTGATTTTATGCAAAAAACATAACATAGCATCTGTTGTGGCCCCCCTAAAATGTTAACTTTTTTTTTGAATTTTTAAAATCACTTCGGTGAGAAATTAGCTAACACCTTCTAGTTTATGCCATATTTTTCAGCTAATTTTTTAATGAGTATATGATTTTTTACTAATTTTTGAAGTGGACACATCCTGAAAAATAGAAATTTGACCGTGCTCCCCCCTAAAATCATTGATAACTAATCAAAAATAAATAAAAAAAAATTAAATTGTGTAGAATGGAGTCTAGTTTCTAAACATGTAAGTTTCTTCAAAATCTAATGAACGTGTAAAAAACTATACCCAAAATAGTGCATGTTGGTTTTTGACCAAAAAAGAACACACTAACAAAAGAAATTATAGATGAAAGCATTAACGAAATCAAAATGTGAAAAGAATTACATGCTTGGATAGCTAAGAGATAGATCGAGGTCTCTATGGTATTTTTTAGTTTTATTGAAACACATGCAAACCTGATAGAGAGAACGGCCAAAAATATGTAAAAATTTTCTAATCCTCTATTAAAAACACATCTCAAGCCTGAAATGGTCATCCAACCCTTTGGGTTGGATGCCCAAGTACAATCCAACCCAAAGGGTTGGTAATTCCCAATGCAGACCATTTGGTGAGTGCCAAATATGGTGCTCGCCCTATTTGGCACTCGCCAAATGAAAAAAAATGACTTTTCCCATTTGGCGTGCGCCAAATGAGAAAGGTCAACTTTTTTCATTTAGCGAGTGCCGAATTTGGTGCGCGCCAAATGTCTTGCATTGTCCAATTTTAAGGTTTTGTAATGTGAATTTTTCAACTTGGGCACAAGTTATACCCATCATGAGAGGAGAATATATACATAAAATATAATATTTAAGTCTAAGTCACTTTAAGTTATATTTAATGTATATATTGGTAGGATTTTTGAGAGTGGTTTCAACTCTAGAGGAGTTATAATGTAGGTTCTTGTTTTTAGAGGATCATATTGACTTTCATACTTAGTCAAATTTTAGTAATCAACATTCTCCTATTAGCATTCTTTAGATCTGTATCTCACTATCTTTATCTTCCCTAAACTCTACACCTATCTCTTTGTCTCTTGTCTCTCTCACTTCTCTCTCCCCTCTCTAGGTATATCCCACCCTCTCTACCTTTCATCCCTTCCTTGTACCCTAATTTATATCCTTGACTCCCTTCCTCACTCTTCTCTCTCACTCTCTTATTATTTCTCTCCCCTCCCACTCATTTCTCTTGTTCACTACCAATCCCTTCTATCCTCTCTCTCCCCATATCTAGGGCTCTCCTTCCCTCCCTATTCACCTCACTACCTCTCCCTCCCTATATTATTACCCACCTCTCTCTCCCCCTCTAGGTTTCTCACTTATCTAATTGTCCACCCTCTAGTTATCTCCCTCTCTCTCCATCTTTCTCTCCCTTTCCCTTGCCCCTATCTATTTATGAACACTTTCCCTCTGTTCTCTCTCTCCAAATCTAGATCCATCTCCTCATTCTCTAGGTCTCTCGCTCCCTCCATTTCTACCTCTCCATCAATCCCCTCTTACTCATCTCTTTTTTATTCTATCTCTTCTCTTCTCTCTCCCTTCCCTCTCTATATCTCTCCCTTCCTTTCTTCCCCTCTCCATTTATATATCCTTCCCCCACTCTCTCATTATCTCTCTTCCTCTCTTATTCTCTCTGTTCATTGTCTAGTTCATTAACTCTCCAACTCACCCTCTCTCCCCTCTCTAGGTTTCTCCCTCCCTTCCTCTATACCTATCTACCTTTGCATATAGGTCTCGTTACACACCTCTCTTTATCCTCCTCTATGTTTCTTACTCCTCTCTTGGAATCTAGGTCTCTTGCCTATCTATATGTCCCCTCTATAGTTCTCTCTCTCCCTCTCTATCTCTCTCCCTCTTCTCCTTAACATACGACCCACAACAACACCAAGTGGTGTCCTAAGGGGTCACAAGACACCATATGACCCCTTAGGACATAATATGACCCCTGACAACATCTAAGGAGTCATATGGTGCCCTAAGGGCACACCATATGACACCTTAGGAGACAATACAACCCATAACGACACCATATGATGTCCTCAGGGGTCATATGGTGTCCTAACTAGTCATAGGACACCATATGACCCCTAATGACACCTAATGGGTCATATGGTGTCCTCGGGGGTCATATGGTGTCCTAAATGGTCATAGGACAACATATGACCCCTTAGGATACAATATGACCCCTAATGACACCGAATGGGTCATATGGTGTCCTAAGGGGTCGTATGACACCATATGACCCCTTAGGACATAATATGACCCTTAACGACATATAAGGGGTCATATGGTGTCCTAAGGGGTCATAGGACACCATATGACCTCTTAGGACACCATACAACCCATAATGATACCACATGGAGTCCTAAGGTGTCATGGGACACCACATGACCCCTTAGGACACCATATGACCCATAACAACACCATATGGTGTCCTAAGGGGTCACAAGACACCAAATGACCCTTGAGGACACCATATGACCCATATTGACACTATATGGTGTGCTAAGGAGTCATATGGTGTCCTAAGGGGTTATAACACACCATATGACCCATATTGACACTATATGGTGTGCTAAGGAGTCATATGGTGTCCTAAGGGGTTATAACACACCATATGACCCTTTAGAACATAATATGACCCCTAACAACACCTAAGGGGTCATATGGTGTCCTAAGGGGTCATAGGACACCATATAACCCCTTAGAACACAATATGAACCCTAATGACACATAAGGGGTTATATGGTGTCCTAAGGGGTCATAGAACACTATATGACCCCTTAGGACACCATATAACCTAGAACGACACTATATGGTGTCCTAAGGGGTCACATGGTATCCTAAGGGATCATAGGACACCATATGACCCCTTAGAACACCATACAACCCATAACGACACCATATGGTGTCCTAAGGGGTCATAAGATACCATATGACTCATTATTACACAATATGATCCCTAATGACACCTAAGGGGTCATATGGTGTCCTATGGGGTCATAGGGCACCATATGACCCCTTAGGACACAATACAATGCATAACAACACCATATTGTGTTGTAAGGGGTCATATGGTGTCCTAAGGGGTCATAGGACACAATATGACCCCTAACAACCCCTTAGGGGGTTATATGACACCATATGACCCCTTAGCACACTATACGACCTATAATGACACCATATGGTGTCCTAAGGGGTCATATGGTGTCCTAATAGGTCATATAACACCATATGACCCCTTAGCACACCATAAGACCCATAATGACAACATATGGTCTCCTAAGGGGTAATAGGATACCATATGACCCTTTAGGACACCATACCACTAATAACAATGCCATATGAGGGCTCACATGGTGTCCTACACCATATGACCCCTTAGGATACCATATAACCCACAACGACACCATATTGTATCCTAAGGGGTCATATGGTGCCCTAAGGGGTCATCAGGCACCATATGACTCATAACGACATCATATTGTATCCTAAAGGGTCATATGGTGTCCTAAAGGGTCATTAGACACAATATAACATCTAACTACCCCTTAGGGGGTCATAGGACACCATATGACCCCTTAAAACACCATATAGCCCATAACAACACAATATGGTGTACTAAGGAGTCATACAACACCATATGACCCCTTAGCACACCATACAACCCATAAAGGACACCATATGGTATCCTTCATCTGACACCATATGACTCCTTAGGACACCATATGACCCATAAAGACACCATATGGTGTCCTATGGGGTCATATGGTGTCCTAAGGGGTCATAGGACACCCTATGACCACTTAGGACACAATATGATCCCTAACAACACCTAAGGGGTCATATGGTGTCCTAGGGGTTCATAAGACATCATATAACCCCTTAGGACACAATATGACCCCTAATGACACCTAAGGGGTCATATGGTGTCCTAATGGGTCATAAGACACCTAATGACCACCTAGGACACCATACGACCGATAATGACACCATATGGTGTCCTAAGGGGTCATATCATGTCCTAAGGGGTCATATGACACCATATGACCCCTTAAGAATAGAGAGAGATGGTGACCTTGAGAATGGAGAGAGACAATAAGAGAGTAAGGAATATATATGAGAGAGTCATATGGTGTTTTATGACCCATTAGAACACCATATGGCCCCTAACAACACCATATGGTGTCCAAAGGGGTCATATGGTTTCCTAAGGGGTCATATGATGTCCTAAGGGGTCATATGGTGTTCTATGACCCCTTAGGACACCACATGATTCCACATGACACCAAATGACCATTAATGAAACCATATGGTGTCCTAAGGGGTCATATGGTGTTGTTAGAGGTTATATGGTGTCCCATGGGGTCAATGGTGTTCTATAACCCCTTAGGACACCATATGGCCCCTAACAACACCTAATAGTGTCCTACGGGTCAGATGGTGTCCTATAGGGTCATATGGTGTTCTATGACCCCTTAAGACACCATATGACCCCTAAAATCACCATATGGTGTCCTAAGGGGTCATATGGTTTCCTAAGGGGTCATATGGTGTTCTATGACCCCTTAGGACACCATATGACCCCATAAAACACCATATAATCCCTAACAATAACATATGGTGTCCTAAAGGGTCATATGATGTTCTATGACCCATTAGGATATCATATGACACCTAATGACAACATATGGTGTCCTAATGGGTCATATGGTGTTCTATGACCCCTTGGGACACTATATGAGCCCTTGAGACACCATATGACCCCTAAAAACACCATATGGTGTTCTAAGGAGTCATATGGTGTTCTATGTCCCCTTAGGACACCATATGACCCCATACAAATTCATATGACCCCTCACGACACCATATGGTGTCCTAAGGGGTCATAGAACACCATATGACCCCTAATGACACCATATGACCCCTTAGGACACCATATGACCCCTAATGATACCATATGGTGTCGTTTGAGGTCATATGGTGTCATAAGGGATCATATGGTATCCTAATGGGTAATATAATATGATATGACCCCTTAGGACACCATATGATTCCTAACAACACCATATGACCCCTTAAGACACCATATGACCCCTAACAACACCATATTGTGTCTTGAGGGGTCATATGGTGTCACAAGTGGTCATGTCATGTACTAGGATGCTAAAATGGGTTATATAGTGTCCTATGGTGTGATAGAACACCATATGACCCCCAGGACACCATATGGTGTCGTTAGGGGTCATATGGTGTCCTAAGGGGTCATATGGTGTCCTAAGCAGTTATGTGGTATTATATGACCCATTAGGATGCCATATGACCCCTTAGGACAACATATGGTGTCGTTAGGGGTCATATGGTATCTTAAGGGGTCATATGGTGTCATACGGGGTCATATGGTGTTCTATGACCCCTTAGGACACCATATGTTCCCTAAGACCACCATATGGTTTCCTAAGGGGTCATATGGTGTTGTTAGGGGTCATATGGTGTCATTAGGGGTCATATTGTGTACTAAGGGGTCATATGGTGTTCAATGACCCCTTAGGACACCATATGACCCTTAACGACACCATATGGTGTCCTAAGGGGTCATATGGTTTCTTTAGGAGTCATATGGTGCCCTTAGGGGTCATATGGTGTTCTATGACCCCTTAAGACACCATATGACCCTTAGTGCATTTCATATGGTGTCATTAGAGGCATATGGTGTTCTAAGGGGTCATATGGTATTCTATGACTCATTAGGACACCATATGACCCCTATCAACACCATATGGTGTCATTAAGGGTCATATGGTGTCCTAAGGGATCATTAGGTGTCCTAAGGGGTTATATGATGTTCTATGACCCCTTAGGACATTATCTAACCCCTTAGGACACTATATGACCTCTAAGAACACTATATGGTAACCTAAGGGGTCATAGCACACCATATGATCCCTTATGATACCATATGACCCCTTAGGACACCATATGACCCCTAACAATAGTATATGGTGTCATAAGGTGTCCTAAGGGGTCATATGGCATGCTAATGGGTCATAGAATACCATATGACCCCTTAGGACACCATATGACCCCTAATGACACCATATGACCCCTTTTAACATCATAGCACATGACATGACCACTTGTAACACCATATGACCCCTCAAGACACAATATGGTGTTGTTAGGGGTCATATGGTGTCCTAAGGGGTCATATGGTGTTGTTAGGGATCATATGGTGTCTTAAGGGGTCATATGGTATTCTATGACCCATTTGGGCACCATATGACCCCTTAGGACATCATATGACCCCTAACAATACCATGTGACCTTTTAGGCACCATATGACCCCTAATAACACCATATGGTATTGTTATGGGGCATATAGTGTCATAAGAGGTCATATAATACCATATGACCCCTTAGGACACTATATGGTGTTGTTAGGGGTCATATGGTGTCATATGGTGTCATTAGGGGTCATATGGTGTCCTAATGGGTCATATGGTGTCCTAACAAGTCATATGATGTCCTTAGGGGTCATAAAACACCAAATGACCCCTTAGGACACCATATGGCGTCATTAGGGCTCATATGGTGTTCTAAGAGATCATATGGTATCCTAAGGGGTCATAGAACACCATATGACCCCTTAGGATACCATATGACCCGTAGTGACACCATATGACCCCTTAGGACACCATATGACTTGTAATGACACCATATGTTGTCCTAAGAGGTCATATGGTTCCTAAGATAGATAGTAATGGTTTCCTAAGGGGTTATATGGCCCACCATGCTCCTGCACATACCTAGATGGGTTATATAGAGATATAAGATACCTAGAGGGGGAGAGAGGTGTGAGAGACCTAGTTAGGGTGAGAGAGAGAGAGGGGTGAGATAGATGGAGGGGGATAAAGAGAGGTTTGTAATGAGATATGGATGGATATGTAGAGAGGTGGAGAGGGAATGAGGGAGAAACCTAGAGAGGGTTAGAGAGGGTGTGATGGAAAGATGATGATGTAGATGGTAAAGAGAGAATAAGAATTAGTAGGGAAGGGAGAGAGAGATGGGGATAAGGAGGGAGAGGGAGATAGAGAGGGAGAGGGGAAGAAAATAATGGAGATGCCTATAAATGGGAGAGAGGGATAAGAGGAGAGATGAAAGAATAAAGAGAGAGAAGAGTATGAGGGGATTGAGGGAGAGGTAGACATGGAGGGACTACAAGACCTAGGGAAGGAGATGATGCAAACGTGGGGGGAAAGTGAGAAGAGGAGAAGAGAGTTCAAAAATAAATATGGGTAAAGGGGGAGGGAGATATAGGGGAAGATAGAGGGAGATAACTAGAGAGGGGACAAATAGATAGGTGAGAGAACTATATTGGGAAAGAGAGATAAGAGACCTAGATCACAAGAGAGAGGAATGAGATAGATAGAGGGGGGGAGAGAGAGGTGATTAATGAGACATGATGCAGAGGTAGATAGGTGGAGAAGAAGGAAGTGGTAAACATAGAGAGGTGAGAGAGAGTTGATGACCTAAAATGTAGAGAGAGAACAAAAGAGGAAGAGAGAATAATAAAGTGGGAGAGTGAGATATATATGGGGGTATGTACGGATGGGGAGGTAGAGAGAGAGGGGGGAAGAAATGAAGGGAGAGACCTAGAGAAGGGAGGGAGGGAGAAGAGAAGAGATAGAAGAACAAAGAGAGGAGTAAGAGAGGATGGATGGAGAGGTAGACATGGAGGGAGTGAGAGACCTATGGGAGGAGGAGATAAAAAGGTTAGGGGAGGAAGAGAAAAGGAGGGAGTTCATAAAGGGATAGGGTTAAGGAGGGAGAGAGAGGTAGAGAGGGACATAGAGAACTATAGAGGGGGTATATAGATAGGTGAGAGACCTAGATGGCCAGAGAGGAGTGAGATAGATAGAGGGGGATAAAGAGAGGTGGGTAACGAGACCTATATGCAGAAATAGATAGGTGGAGAGGAAGGGAGGGAGAAACATATAGAGGGGAGATATGATGGGATGGAGAGGTAATGACCTAAACAATGAAGATAGAGAATAAGAGAGGAAGAGAGAAGATAAGAGAGTAGGAGAGGGAGATAGAGAGGGAAAGAGGAATAAAGGAAGGTAGAGTCTTGGAGATGGGGGGGAGGGATAATAGAAGAGATATAAGAACAAAGAGATGAGTAAGAGGAGATGGATAGAGAGGTAGACATGGAGCGATTGTGAGACCTAGAGAATGAGGAGATAGAAAGGTTTGGAGAGAGAGAGAGAAGAGAGCGAGAGAGTTCATAAATAGATAGAGGTAAGGAGAAGGGAGAGAAAGGTGGAGAGGGAGGGAGAGAACTAGAGGGTGGACGATTAGATAAGTGAGAAACCTAGAGGGGGAGAGAAAGGTGGGTAATAATATAGGGAGGGAGAGACAGTGAAATGAATAGTGAGGGAGGGACAACCCTAGATATGGGGAGAGAGAGAGGATAAAAGGGATAGGTAGTGACCAAGAGAAAGGAGTGGGAGGGAAGAGAAATGATAAGGGAGTGAGAGATAAGAGAGAGGGAGAGAGTCAAGGATAAAGAAGTTAGAGAGACATGAGACGGAGAGAGATAGGTCTATAGTTTGGGGAAGATAAAGAGAGTGAGATACATAGCTAAAGAATGCTAATGGGATCATGTTGATTTCTGAAATTTGACATGTCGATTATTGAAATTTGACTAAGTCTGAAATTTTATATGATCCTCTAAAAACTAGATTCTACATTATAAGTCCTATAGAGCTATACTTCAATTTTATATTTCATGTATATATTCTCCTTCAAGGGTGGATTTAACTTGTGCCAAGATTAAAAAATCTACACACTCACAAAACCTTCACATTGGACAATGCAGAAAATTTGGCGCATGCCAAATGCAAAAAATTGACCTTTCACATTTGGCGTGCGCCAAATGTAAAAATTCAAATTTTGCATTTGGCGACGGCCAAATTTGGTGTGCACCAAATGTGAAAATTCAAAATTTTTCATTTGGCGACCACCATATTTGGCACTCGCCAAATGGTTTTCTTGGGAGAATACCAACCCTATGGGTTGGATTTGCCTTGGGCATCCAACCTATAGGTTTGGATGATCTTTTCATGCCAATGATGCATTTTTATGAAAAAGTAAGAAGTGGCACCTTTTTGGTACCACAACTTGGTGCACTTACCCTTAAGTAATTTTGATAATAGTGGGTCTTCGGTAAATAAAGTAGAATCTACATTTAGTTCTTTTCATATTGGTGAATTTGATGATTACAATGATAAAATGAGTAAGTACTATGAAGGGAATCATATTGGAGCAAGTGAAAGATTTCGCAAGAACATGGAAGAAGTGCACAAACTGTATAAGGAAATCAAGAAGCAAGAAGAGTTTAAAGCATTATTAGGCAGAAGGTTACTGAGAGGAAAAGGTAAGTATAAAGGAAAGCTACCTTTAAAATGTTTCAATTGTGATAAAATAGGACATATGGCTTCTAACTGCCCTGACAAAGAATCTAGTGAAAAGAGAGAATACTGAGGTAACAGGCAGAAAGACAACCAATACATAGGACACCGAGACTTCAGAAGGAGAGATAGAAAGACATGCATAGTAGCTGATGAGGAATCCAACAATGATAAATATGATGAAACTGATACTGAGGAAATTGTTTATGTGGCTATTAAAGATGGATCAGATGAAGAAAGGTATGAAGAAAAATCCCTAATATCTCACATAAATAATAATGATTCTTGGATCATAGACAATGGATGCTCACGTCACATGATAGGTGATAAACACAAGTTTGTTAAATTAGAAGACTATGATGGAGGCTATGTAAGATTTGGTAATGATGCACCATGTCCAGTGAAAGGTAAAGGATCTATAACACTTCTTGACAATGCTAAATGTGATGATGTATACTGGGTTGAAGGATTGAAATACAATTTGTTGAGTGTAGCACAGCTAAACAATATAGGATACCGAATAGAATTTCAAAAAGGAATTGTTAAAGTTCATGACAAGCATGGAAAGTTAGCTGCTACTGGGACACAAACAAAAGGTAATACATTTCATCTTGACTCAACTTAGAACAAGTGTCTTTATGCAAAAATAGATGATACCTGGTTATGGCATAAAAGGTTTTGTCATGTAAATTTTCATATTCTGATCAAAATAAGTAAGAAGCACCAAGTAAGAGGTCTACCAAGCTTAGAAAAACCTGAGAATGCGATATGCTAAGGATGCCAAATGGGTAAGATGACAAGATCAAGCTTTACAAGTAAGTCCTACACTTCTAAAGGAATTTTAGACCTAGTACACACTGATCTTTATGGTCCCATGAAAGTTCAAAGTTATTACGGTGATAAATATTTCATATTATTTGTGGATGATTACTCAAGGATGATGTCAGTTATGTTTTTAAAAGAAAAATCAGAAGCTTTTCAAATGTTTAAATGGTACAAGGCAAGAGTTGAAAATGAAATGGGAAGACAACTAAAATGTCTTAGATCTGATAGAGGAGTAGAATTCACTTCTAATGAATTTAACTTATTTTGCAATGATCATGGTATAAAAAGACAAGTTCTGTACTAAGAACACCTCAACAAAATGGGATAGCCGAGAGAAGAAACAAATCAATTGAGGATTGTGCTAGAACCCTGATGATAGAAAAAAGGGTACCTCAAACATTTTGGAGAGAAGCAATCAACACTGCAGTTTACACCCTGAACCGAGTTCAACTAAAGAAAGGAACTATGAAGACACCATATGAGATCTGGTATGACAAGAAACCTAATGTAAGTTATTTTAAAATCTTTGGAAGTAGATGCTATGTTCACAAAGATGACAGAAATGGAAAGTTTGATTAGAAAAGTGAAGAAGGAAAATTTCTTGGTTATTCTTCTAGAATTAAAGCATTTAAATGTCTGATCAAATCATCTAACAAAATAGTAGAAAGTGAAAATGTGAAAATTGATGAATTTGCAGAAAGAAATGATGAAGGAAATTACAAAGAACTAGAAGATTATGAAGAATTTGTTTATGTTCAACCGAGAAGTCCTACGGAGAAAGTTGCTGAAGAAAATGAAGATAATGTCCAGTTACCCAGTGATGAAGAAGATCATACAAAATCTACCAAGCCAATATTAGCCAAATATGTCAGAAGACATCATGCATCAAGTCATATTATAGGTGATAAGGATGATCTAGTGATGACAAGGAACAAACTGAGACAGAACACATGTCTGATATCTGAATTTGAATCGAGAATAGTAAAAGAGGCATTTAATAGTTGTAGCGTCCTAAAATTGCGACACTTGCAATTTCGACTGCATTTCGGTCTTCACGATGGCGACGCAACACGCAACCTGAATGGAGACCCCAAAACTTGCTCACGACACTGAAAACTGCATTTTTCAAGCACCATTGGCCTGAACCTCCTTGCACCCCGCTGTCCCGGAGGTGGGACCAGAGCGCCCAGCGTCCTGGTCCCTCACGACTAGGGCACCCAGCGCCCTGGTCCTCCAGGACCATGGCGTCCAGCGCCCTGGTCCCTGGGTCCTATTTTGGGCCTGGTTTCCTAAGTGATATCGGGTCTTTTTGATTGCAATTTGGAAATATACTTCCCTGGTCGGCCTAAGGTCGGGAAAATCAGTCTATCAGCCCTAAATGACAAGTATATAAACTACATTTTCCTCTTTCATTCGATATGATGATGGAAAAGGCGTGGAAATTATATTCAAGCATTCAAGCATTCAAGCATTCAAGCATTCAAGCATTCCTTCTAAGTCTCCATTCAAGGCTAAGTGTTGCATTCAAGACAAGGATTCAACCATTGAAGAGGAGATCACATACTACATACTACAACATACAACATCTAAACCTTTGCACATAAGGATACAAACATCCTTAGAACAAGGTTGCAGGTACGCGGCTGAAATTGAAGATCTGGAATCCTTGTGCAGAGACGAACAGATCCCCCTTCGTTTCGCAGATTTTTCGGAGGACCGTGGCGCCGGGCGCCATCGTCCCGACAAATTTTGCTCAAATTTGCAGGACAGCGCCGTATCGACATTTTACTGCTAATTCTAGGTCCGCAGCTTCATCCTATAACCCGAACTCAGTTTATAAGCGAATCTTTATGACTTTCTATGCATCCTTAGCTTAATTTCCTTAATCAACATTCTTTACAAAAGAGGGTAGCTTTGCTTTCCAAACCCTTGAAATTCATTTAGCATCCAACCTTACATTGTGTGGGATTGGATCTTATGAGTTTCAACCCCTCTTTTGAATGTAAAGTCTTCCCCCTAAGTGAAAACCCATCGAATCCTAGCGAACCTCCCTTCTCTCTCCTAGGAGTTAGAAGAGGGGAGACCAACTAGGGTTCGACCGCGATTTTCCGCTTTACATTTTGGTGAACCCGACGTGAACATCCTTTCTGATTTTTCATGCTTAGATCTGAAAAAATTGATTACATTTCCATGTTTGATCTTTTGCAAAGTTTTAGAGGTGATTGCATTAAAACCCTAAAATTTCTTTTTAGTAATTAAACTTGCGAAATGTCTAAATGTTAATGCTTGTTTCAGATCTGTCCTTCTATTACAAATTATCAATTCATATTTGTGCTTTAATTCTGAAAATTAAGTGGTTAAAAGTCAAAACCCTAATTTTTGAAACCCTCTTGATTCAACCTTTGTCCGATAATTTGACCGATCAAAACATCTCCAAATCAGCTGTAACTTTGGATTCCGCAATAAAATCACAATATCTTTCATCCCTGAAAATTTGGAAAAAAGTTGCGAGGACCGTGTTGCACTCCGAGCGCCATCGTCCCCGACATTTTTTCCAAAATTTCGGGAGCGAGATCTTGCTGTATTTTTCTGCTAAAATCCAGAATTTTGGCTGATTTTGTTAATTATAACACTTTCAAAATTACAGTCAAAGTTGGTCTTGTGATTGCTTGGTCTAAGGCTCCTAATCATTCAAAAATTATCGAAACTGAAATTTTGTGTCAAAATTGTGTTCTTACTGTCTTAGATCTGAAAATTGTATTTGCATTCATTCGAAATTTCAGTGCTTTATTCAAATATTCGCATTTTGTGACTTTTGAAATTAAGTGCCTAATTACAACAACTTTGATTTCCACTTTCAAAATTGAATTTTGTGTGAAATTGAGTCAATTTTCAAATTTCAAAATTTGCATTGCTCTTGACATTCCCTCTAAAATCATAAAGTTCAAAATTTCAGTCTCCCTCTCTTTTTCAAAATTCAAATTTTGCATTTTTCGACAATCTTGATAGGGTTCAATTTTGAATTTGCAACTTTAATTTGGCCTATCTACAGATCGTAAAATCCCTCAATTTTTTCAGATTAGCTCTAAAATCATCATACCTTTCATCCCTACAAATTTTGAAAAAAGTTGCAAGGACCGTGTTGCACTCCGAGCGCCACGGTCCCGAACATTTTTTCTGAAATTTCGGGAGACTGTTGTGATTGTATTTAACAGCTTAAATCTGGAAGATTGGCTGGTTTTACTGAAAATTGCTACCTCTAAAATCAAAATCTTCTCTCTCTCTCTAGTGCATGAGTTTTACAACAATAAGCCCTACTTACACTATTCCCGTTAGACGAAGCTGTAGAATTAAGTCTTTCCGAGGTTTAACTACTGAGGAGATGGAACCTAATTTGAGTAGTCTTTTTAACGAGGACATGGGTAATTCCTCTAATCCTCCTAATGATGAAGAAGCTCCCCATGAAGTTTCTGTTGAACAACTTTCCAAATTGGATAACCAATTTGACGATTTTCACCAATGGATGTCTCATGAGTATCCCGATAGTCAAGCTCTTCCTTTAATTGAGGGTCTAAAACGTATGCTTCAAAGTGATAAGAGTGGAATTGATATTTTGCGTGGTATTTCACACATTGTGAATTAGAATATGATGCCTATGAAGAGTTGTGCTGAATCTTTAGGTTATACACAACCTCCTACACAAGTCAATCATTCTATTCCTTTGACCACTTCTATTGCTAGTTTACCTACCTTTACATCAAACATCATGGCTACCTCTATACAAGACATTCCTCCTGTGATTACCAGTCATGGGGGCAATCCTCCTTCTTCAATTAACCCTATTCCTTCATTTAATCCGACTTCTTCATTCATTCCTTCAATAGGTGTTCCTCTTATATCTCCACAAATGAACATGACACAAGGGGGCAATTCATTTAACCCTTCCATTCCTCCTTGTAGTGTTCCTCCTTTCCAATCATCTCCTATGACTAACTATCATAGTGTCCCACCACCTTACTCTCTACCTTCTTTCAATAACATAACACCTCCATCACAATCTAACAAGTCTAATATGAACTCTTCGACTGAAGCTACCATTAATAATCTTGCACAAACTGTCTCTTCTTTACAGCAACAAATTGCCTCTATGAATCAATCTAAGTTTAGTGTGCCCACATTTGATGTTGCGAGCCCACTTTCTCTTGACATTGTTCGAGCTATTCCTCCTAAGCATGTTGAAATCCCGCATTTGGAGCTTTATAATGGTAAAGGAGATCCTCTAACACATGTTAAGACTTTTCAAACAATATGTACTGATTTTGCTTATGACCAAAGGTTGCTTGCAAAACTATTCACTAGAACATTAAGAGACAAAGCCCTACAATGGTATTGCTCGTTGCCTTCTTATTCTATTACTTCTTTCGAACAACTTGCAAATGCTTTCATTCAACAATTTCAAAACAATATAAGTCCTAAAGTTACTTTGATTGATTTAATGCATTGTAAACAAGGTGTTAAAGAAAAAGTGACTAATTTCATTGGTAGATATAAGCATTTATATGCTCAAATTTCTTTTCCAGTGCCTGATAATGATATTCAAAGAATCTTTATTTCTAATTTGCAAAAAGATATTCGAGACAAACTTCTGTTTTCTGAGTTTACTTCTTTCCAATAGTTGTGCGCCACTCTTCACAATTATCAACTGACTGTGAGTCAAATGGAACAATCACATCCTATGGCTCCGAGTGATAAGGGTGATAGCAGTCAACAACCATTTGGGAAGTTTAAACCGAACAGAGATTCCATCAAATTCAATGAAAACATCATCAACAACAATGTGAATGCAGCATCAGGTGTGCCTCCTATTTCTAAATTTTTCAGGAAAGAAAGAAAGTATACTCCTTTGAATGAATCATTGCATGATATTATGAATAAGTTATTGGGACAAAATGTGCTTACCCTTCCTCCTATAAGACAAATTGATCCTGCAAAGATTACTTCACCTTATTTTGATCACAAAGCTTTTTGTCACTTTCATCGTCAGCCTGGGCATGATACTGAAGAATGTTTTTCTCTAAAGGGTAAAATTCAAGATTTGATTGATAATAATACTATTTCTGTTTCTGGAGTGAATGATAAAGGCAACACATCTGTAGCTCCTCCTAACCAAAATCTTCAGATTTTTACTGATCCATTACCTTCTCATACTTCTCATACTTCTAATGTGATTGAGGCTAATGATTCCTCTTTCTCATCTGATGGTCTTGTGTCTATGACTCCGAATGTGATTAACTTTGTAGAGCAGCAAGAAAACCCTAAAGAACCTTCCATCACATTTGATTCTAGCGAAACCATTAGGGCACCTGATGGTCCTTTATACATAGTTGCAAAATTCAAGAATATGCCTTGCTGTGGAATGCTTATTGATCCTTCGTGCATGGTTAATGCTATTACTGAAGAATTTCTTTTTACTTTGCAATTGAATCAAGTGATCTATGACAAAACAAATGTGATTGTGAAATTATTTGATGCATTTTCTTCTCCTGCAATTGGTTCTATTACATTGCCCATTGAGGTCCATAACAAATCTCTTGATGTGAACTTTGCTATTATTCCATCTTCCGAACAATTTCGTGTGAAGCTTGGCTATCCTTGGCTATCTTCCATGAAAGCTATTGCTTCTCCTATTCATAAGTGTTTGAAATTTCCCCATAATGGTGAAATTGTTACTGTCAATCATAGTCTCTTTAAACCAGCTGAAAGAACCTCTAGTGTTCCTATTGATTACTTTTGGCCTAAACAATTCCAATCTCTTCCTCCGTGAAGTGATCATCTTTTCAAATCTTATCAAAAGTGGAAAACAGATATGATCCTATCTCTAAGTGAACCTAGAACACCTAAACTTGACATTCCTATCATTCTTGAGAAGGAAATTCTTCCTTTGAAAGACACAACTAATGTCTTTCCCCAAGAAGATTCCCAACCCGTCCCTATGGATGCGACTATGTCTATGCCTAATAAATCTTTTAAAAATAGACCTAGACCTCCTCGTCATGATGGACTTGGTCTTCTTCCTAAACCAAAAACTCCTCCTTTATATGGAGCATTTCCTCCTCCTGCCTTCTATAGAGAGAAGAGACCTTCTTCTTCTCCTATTATCCAGCCTAAGAGACCACAACCTAAACATCCAAGTGATAGGGATGAGAACATTCCTCCTCCTCTATCTTCTACACTTCCTACTAAGACTAGACGTAATCGTTCTGCACGGGAACGTAGACGAAAGCGTCGTCTTAGGGCTCAAGCAGCTGCTTCTCAAACTTTGCAATCTCAAAAAACACCTTCAACAAGCATTATTCCATTTTCTCCTTAGCCGGATATTGAGCCTAAATCTCCTAAACATAAGATGCATGATGGTCTTGATCCTGTGCGAGTTAAAGATCCTATTTTTATAAATCTTGATGATGATATAGATGAAAATATTACTCCTCTTTCTTCTGATAGTGAATATGAACTTGTTGATGTTGATAACCATTTATCTAATGAATTTTCTAAAGCACTTATCCTAGCTCCTAGACAAGAACAATGTGGCTTGGAACATGAACATAGCCCTTGTTTGGATCTTGTGATAGCTCCATTTGCTGTGTTGGATGTTCCTCCTCTAGCGTGTTCCCTGCCTTCCTGAAACATTGATCAGCAAGATCGGGGGGTAGATGACATGCTAGACTAGTTACATTAGCATAGCAGACTCTCTCCCCCTCTCTTTTGTTACTTCTTCTATATGTTATTCTCATTCTTCTATTTGTCGTCCTTAGTGTTGTCTACTTGAGGACGATGCAAGGCATTGAGATCTCTCGATCTCTCTCATGTTGACTCAAAAGACACATGTGTTCCCTTCTTCTAGGTGACCTTCCTTGATTGGGGAATGAAGAACAATTATGCATACATACATATGATATATATACATGACTTATCATACAGCATACTGACCCCAAGGAAAGCGAAGTCACCTCGTGCTTTGTGTTTTGTGTCTATTATCCTTGGGCTTATCTCACACTTGGGGGCTAAATCCTTGCGATAACGTGCTCCTTTTTCCTTTCTCATTTCTTATGTGTATCACTACGTTAAAACAATCACCCCCGTTGAGGCGTGTACGATCGCTTTAACGTAGGGGGGCATACACCCTGTCTATCCTTTCAAAGATACTTGAAAATTTCTTGGCAAACTTAGCTTTGTCTTGAAGATTTTTGGTATTTCTTTTGCATGACTCATAGCGAGGGAACCTTACTACTGACAGTCATGGTTCTCCCTCGTGATCTTCCCTTTTACTTTGTCAATCGAAGTTGTAAGATCCTTAGTCCACTGGGGGCTTGGTGTATCTTGCCTCCTTGACGTGGTGAAAGTCTTTCAACGTTGTTTCCTTGTACTTTACCGGAAGTATGAGCATACATACTCCCGCTAAAGTGGGGGCTAAATGTAGCGTCCTAAAATTGCGACACTTGCAATTTCGACTGCATTTCGGTCTTCACAATGGCGATGCAACACGCAACCTGAATGGAGACCCCAAAACTTGCTCACGACACTGAAAACTGCATTTTTCAAGCACCATTGGCCTGAACCTCCTTGCACCCCGCTGTCCCGGAGGTGGGACCAGGGCGCCCAGCGCCCTGGTCCCTGGGTCCTATTTTGGGCCCGGTTTCCTAAGTGATATCGGGTCTTTTTGATTGCAATTTGGAAATATACTTCCCTGGTCGGCCTAAGGTCGGGAAAATCAGTCTATCAACCCTAAATGACAAGTATATAAACTACATTTTCCTCTTTCATTCGATATGTTGATGGAAAAGGCATGGAAATTATATTCAAGCATTCAAGCATTCAAGCATTCAAGCATTCAAGCATTCCTTCTAAGTCTCCATTCAAGGCTAAGTGTTGCATTCAAGACAAGGATTCAACCATTGAAGAGGAGATCACATACTACATACTACAACATACAACATCTAAACCTTTGCACATAAGGATACAAACATCCTTAGAACAAGGTTGCAGGTACGCGGCTGAAATTGAAGATCTGGAATCCTTGTGCAGAGACGAACAGATCCCCCTTCGTTTCGCGGATTTTTCGGAGGACCGTGGTGCCGAGCGCCATCATCCTGACAACTTTTGCTCAAATTTGTAGGACAGCGCCGTATCGACATTTTACTGCTAATTCCAGGTCCGCAGCTTCATCCTATAACCCGAACTCAGTTTATAAGCGAATCTTTATGACTTTCTATGCATCCTTAGCTTAATTTCCTTAATCAACATTCTTTACAAAAGAGGGTAGCTTTGCTTTCCAAACCCTTGAAATTCATTTAGCATCCAACCTTACATTGTGTGGGATTGGATCTTATGAGTTTCAACCCCTCTTTTGAATGTAAAGTCTTCCCCCTATGTGAAAACCCATCGAATCCTAGCGAACCTCCCTTCTCTCTCCTAGGAGTTAGAAGAGGGGAGACCAACTAGGGTTCGACCGCAATTTTCCGCTTTACAATAGTGAAGATTAGGTAAATTCTATGATAGAAGAGATTGATCAAATCAAGAAGAATGACACATGGACACTGATCCCAAGACTGAAGGACAAAAATGTAATTGGTACAAAGTGGATTTTCAGAAACAAGCTAAATGAAAAAGGTGACATCATTCGAAACTGTAGGATTTTGCCAAGATCAAGGGCATAATGAAAAGCATAAAAAAAGACAATAGAATGACAAGAACAAACTGTATTCTCATCAATATGCAAATGATCAACTGGATTAACCAATACAATGACTATAGGCCTGCTTATATAGGCAAGGCCATATGGATGTATGAGCACACAATTATGACATGTGGCTCAATGAGAAACAAGGGTAGGTAAGAAATACTAGGGGTAGGTAGGAGAAATAATATAATATTCCACAAGAGGTGGATGACCCACCGAATGTGGAGTGTAATAGCAAAATAAGACCAAAAAAGGTGGGATTTATCCTACAAGCTCTATCCCTATGTGCACACTTCCGTAAGTGTGTCAAATCCAAACTACGAAGAGATGCATTCTCCTAAGTTAACTTAAGTAAAGTGTAATAATATCCATAATGAATATTTATTTACATGAACACCCCACCTTAAGTGCAACTTACGGGAATGAAGACTCAAGTCAACAATACAAGATGGGTCCTGGCTACTAGGCCATGATAGGTACCCATGTACAATATGCAAATGCAAGCAAAACCATGTAATGAAATCTCTCACAAATCGAGAAAGGGAGAAAACCCAGTGGGAAAAAACTCCCCCCCAAAAGAGGGATGAATGTACAAAAGACTCTCAAAGAAGAAGGACAAAACCTCAAAGAGGAAAAATTCCCCCCCATAAGAGAGGAAGGAGAAGTCAACTGACCCCCCCTAATGACACATCCCGCACCCCCAAGAGAGCTCGCAACTGCTGGAACTTATTCTTGGTGAAAGGTTTGGTGAATATGTCAGCGACCTACTCTACTGTAGGACAATACTGCAAATCAATGACCTACTCCTAGATGAGCTCTCGGATATAGTGCACATGAATCTCGATGTGTTTGGTCCACTGGTGCTGGACTGGGTTCTTCAAGATTGCAATAGCACTCTGATTGTCACAATGTAGAACTGTCGACCGTGGAGTGGTGAATCCAAACTCTGTGAGAATCTGCTAGAGCCATATGGTCTCAGTTGCTACATCAACAGTGCCTCGATACTCAGCCTCAGTCAAAGAGAGAGCAATAGCATGTTGCTTCTTGCTCTACCAACAAATGGGGCCTGAACCAAGGTGAAAACTATAACCAGAAGTAGACTTATGATCATCAAGATCGCCAGCCCAATCAGAGTCTGTGTAACCAACCAAGCGAAGTCCTGTGCCTACTGCATAGTGAATCCCATAGTGATGTGTACCCTGGATGTAATGAAGGATGCATTTGGTAGCTTTCCAATGAGGCTCATGTGGTTCCTGCATGAAGCGGGAAACCATACCAACTACAAATTAAATATCAGGGCATGTATGGGTCAAGTAGATGAGACTACCCACAAGATGATGATATAAAGTGGCATCAACTAATGGAGAAGAACACTAAGCCTCAAGCTTGACTCCTGAAAGAAAGGGAGTCGGGGCAAGCTTACAATCAGCCATATGAAAGTGTGCAAGTAGATCAAGAGCATACTTGGGCTGTGATAGTGTAATCCCGAAAGGTGACTGTGAAATCTCTATCCCAAGAAAGTAGTGCAAAAGACCCAAGTTAGTCATAGCAAATCTATCATGCAAAGCAGATTTGACGCTGCTAATGATGGATGAAGTACTCCCTGTAATGATCAAGTCATCAACATAGAGCACAAGTATCAAGTGAGAGTCATCCTATAGAAAAATGTAGACATTCAGATCAGAATGACACCTGGTGAAACCTACGGAGAGAAGAAAGGAATCCATATTGGCATAGCAAGCCCTAGGGGCCTGCTTAAGGAAATAGAGAGATTTCCTTAGTCCGTAAACCAAGGAAGTATCCTGGATGAAACCCTATGGCTACTCCATATAAATCTCCTCATCAAGATCACCATGAAGAAAGGCACTCTTCACATCCATCTGATGTATAGCCCAACCATGAGCTGCAACAATAGCAAGTGTCAAACGAATGAAGTTCATCTTGGCCACAGGTGCAAAGGTCTTAGTATAGTCAACACCTGCAACCTGTGAGAAACCTTTCGCAACAAGCTGAGCCTTATACTTATCCACACTACCATCCGCTGCAAACTTGGTTTGATAGATCCACTTACATCAAACCATCTTTCTCCCCTTAGGGAGATGGACTAAATCCCATGTGTTGTTCCTCATCAAGAAACTATACTCTTCCTCCATAGCTTGGTCCCACTCAGGAACCCTTGATGCTTCCCTAAATGTCTGTGGATCGAAAGCGATAGCAATGAATACATGTGGAAGATCTTGATGTTGTGATTGAGTTCTCCATGTATCTAAAGGATCCCCAACAAGAGAACCCACGGACTCAAGTTTTTGTTGAGCCCAATGAGGTCTAGGTGGAGGTGGAGAATGAGGCTCCTCAACTGCAAGTGGACCCTGCGAAGGTGTTACCCTACAAGTCAGAGTTGAAGGAGTCTCATCATCTAAATCACTAACATCACTATCCACAATGGAGGAAGGTGGAGGAGGTAGAGAGGCTAAGCTGGGAGAGCTTTCCTCAAAGTGAACACTCCTCTCAATGAACACCTCATGTGTCTCTGGATCCATCAATCTGTATGCCTTAACACCCTCAAGATATCCAACAAATATGCAAGGTCAACTTTGTGGTTCCAATGCCTTGCGTTTATGCGGAGGTATGTGAGCCCATGCTGGACACCCAAAGACTCTTAAATGTCTCACAATCGGTTTCCTACTAGCCCGAGCTTCAAAAGGAGTAATACCTTGCAAAGCTTTGTGAGGAACCCAATTTTGGATGTGTGTGGCACAACTGATAGCCTCTACCCAAAAGGCGAGATCAAGAGAACGTGCATGTATCATACAGCGAGCCATTTCTTTGAGAGTTCTATTCTTGCATTCTGCAACCCCATTCTGCAATAGAGTGTATGCGACAGAATGCTGAAGATCAATCCCCTCAAATGTACAAAAATCCTCAAGTCTTTTGTTCACATATTCCCTTCCATTATCTATGCAAAGAATCTTGACCACTTTCCCTGATTGCTTCTCCACATGAGTCTTGAAGTCCTGAAATCTATCAAATACTTCACTCTTATGAATAAGAAAGTAGACCCAAGTGAAGTGGGAGTAGTCATCAATGAAGGTGAGAACATAGCGGGCCTTACTAAATGAAGGTGTTGGAAATGGACTTGCTACATCGTTGTGAACAAGTTGAAGAACTTCCATAGCTCTCCAAGCTTTCCCCTTATCAAACTTCTCTTCGAGATGCTTGCCCATGGAACAACCTAAACATACACCCTCTGAAAAAATGATTCGAGGTAGACCTATGACCATGTCTTTAGTGCTTAGCTACTGAAGATAGTGGTAGTTGAGGTGACCAAACCGCTCATGCCATAGCTTACTTTCTGAATTTGAATGAGTAAGAAAGGCCCTAGAAGGTGAACTTGGCAAAAAGTGAGAGAAAGAATAAAGCCTTGAGTTGTCATTAACTTGTCCCACTACTACCAAGGCATCATCATCAAGTTCCTTTACCACAACTGAATTTGGTGTAAACTCAACCTTTTTCCCATTCCCATAGTGAGTGATTTGGTAGATAGAGAGGAGGTTGGTAGATAAGTTAGGAACATAGAGAACATTCTCAAATGTTCCATCATCCATGTCAACTGAAACTTTCCCTTCAACCTCTACTTGTGTATCATCACCCATGTAAATGTGAGGTACCTTAGATGGCTCCAATGAAGAAAATTGCTCCTTTGTAGAACCCATGTGATATGAGGCACCTGAGTCAAGTATCCATTGTTGTGAAGAACCTGTTGTAGCCATAAATGGTTGCCCTTTTCCCTTAGACTGTGAGGAAGAGGAAGGAGATGAATCCTTCTTTGTGTAGGCAGATGGCAAGTTGATGTTGTTTTTCTTGAGAAGATTAGTTAACTCATCAACTTGCTTTGCATGGCATTGATGCTCATCATGACCATACTTCTTGCAATATGCACAAGTTGGTTTATCCTTCTTAGGTGGTGTCCCCTTCTTGGAAGAGGATGAAAAATCTCCTTGTGATGGAGAGGATGATTGTCCTTTTTCCTGGTGTGGCTTAGACTTAGAGTGCTTCTTCTTCTTGTTGGAATCTTTGCCTTGACTTCCTTGATTCCCTTGATTAACCACCAAAGCCTTGGACTTTGAAGACTTGAGAAGCCCCATGTTCAACAACTTAGATTGTTCCAATATCAACATTTTTGTGAAAGCATCAAATGAATGCATAACATAGGAACTCCCCACTATCAAACGATGAGTTTGGAAGCTAGACACAAATGCTGCATATTTTGGTGCAAGCTTGTCCAACAAGTTGAATATCAACTGAGCATCCTTTTTGTCAATTCCACAATCCTTAAGCTTTGCTCTTAGCTCATTTGCTTTCATGACATAATCTTGGATTGTATCAAAACTCTTGTGATCCAAGTTGGTGAGCTCATTGTCAATCTGATAGCCTCTGATTTCATCAACTTGACCATACAATTTCTAAAACATATCCCGAGCCTCTTTGATTGTTTTACACTTCTCAATGTGAAAAATGAGGTCATCTGATACATACTTGTGCAAAGTTCCAAGAGCCATGCAATTCTTTGTGAGCCATTCTAATTGACCATTTGGGTCAGCCTTAGGATCAAGTGGTGTTGTTGTTGTTCCATCTATGTAATGTGTGCGACCCTTTTCCATTAATTTACTCCAAACTTTAATTTTCCATGATGCATAATTATGTGGAGTTATAGGTGGAAACTTATTAGGACTCATTGCAACAAAAATGGAAAGAGCACAAAGAGAGGAACAATCACACAAGACACCCCCCAAATTCACTCAATCAAAGAACCCCCCCCAAAAGCGATGATTTGGCACTTTATACTTAGTGCGTATACAATGGGCCACTTGCAAAAAATGGCAAAGTGGACTTCTGATTTACAATTTTACAACTACCTCAATAAGGGAAAAAGAGTCTCAAACTGATAATGCAAGAGATCTAACTAAGATCCAAGCAATTTACAAGTACCTAATAGGCCAAATAAGACCAATATATGAAAGTAAAATTTCCACTCAAAATCTCTAAAATCTAATCATAGATTATGAAAATAGACAAAAAAACATGCACTTTCAAAAAAAATGGCACCTGAAAAGGAGGTCATATGAGCTCAAACAAGGCCTTTGAAGTTGTAGAATTGAGGATTGGACAGGTATAGCTGAGAGAATTCAAAAATTTTGAAAAACTTGGGCACCAAAATCAGAAAATAAGCACACCACTATGAAGATCATGAAATTTTAGCCCATTTCAAAAAAAATTGCACAAAAAAAGGAGCAAAAATGAGCAAGATATGGCCTTTCAAAGTTGGACTGCAAAACTGAAAAGCTCAATGGAGAGGGGTTGAAAAATTTCAAAAGTCTACTGATGTGGTGCTGATGTCAGCAATTCATGGGATTGAATTTGATGCCTATCTAACCGTCACAAGAATGTCAGCCCCCTACATGGTGTCCATACTGTACGGATATGTTGACTGTGCAGTTGATTGGGTTGCCATACAGATGCTGACGTGGTAGAAAGACACGGGCCAGTGGCCTCCTGCCACGTGGTAGACGTGGGTCGCTGGTTTAAAAACTGCTAGTGGAATCGTCACTGGTAGGAGGTCTGGGCTGTCGGCGACGGCGGAAGGTAAAAGCGACTGGCGGGAGGAGCTAAGCAGTCGGCGGGAGGTGCAGAGCAGTCGATGACGTGCAGAGCAGCCGACGGGAGTTCTGCGGCAGCGGCAGGAGTTTCTCGGCATGCGGAGTGGCTAGCAGGAGTAGTGGCAGGTATGCGGCCTGCAACACCTGCGACACGCAGGTACAAACTACACGCAGTGGGGGGGTCTGCGGACCCCCCAAAAATATATTTGCTTTTTTTTATTTATTTATTTATTTTTTGAAAAAAATTGATCGCCCTTTTTCTGATTTTTGAATTTTCTTTTTTTTTAAATTTTTTTTCGAAATCCGTATGATAATAGCCAAAATGAAAAAAAAAATTCTCACCAAAATAGGTTGACTTTATACTCAAAATTTATGGAAACGCCCTCTTGGATTCAATGGTGATGTCCAAATCACTATATGACACCCCCCAAAAATGAAGATCCCCAAATCCAAAAATAGAAGCCTTCCATGATGTCTCCAAAAACCAATCAATGAAGCCCCAATAGCTCTGATACCATGTAGGATTTTGCCAAGATCAAGGGCACAATGAAAAGCATAAAAAAAGACAATAGAATGACAAGAACAAACTGTATTCTCATCAATATGAAAATGATCAACTGGATTAACCAATACAATGAATATAGGCCTGCTTATATAGGCAAGGCCATATGGATGTATGAGCACACAATTATGACATGTGGCTCAATGAGAAACAAGGGTAGGTAAGAAATACTAGGGGTAGGTAGGAGAAATAATCTAATATTCCACAAGAGGTGGATGACCCACCGAATGTGGAGTGTAACAGCAAAATAAGACCACAAAAGGTGGAATTTCTCCTACAAGCTCTATCCCTATGTGCACACTTCCCTAAGTGTCTCAAATCCAAACTATGAAGAGATGCATTATCCTAAGTTAACTTAAGTAAAGTGTAATAATATCCATAATGAATATTTATTTACACCAATAGAAACAAAGAAAGACTAGTTTGCAAAGGTTATCCTCAAGAAGAAGGAATAGATTATGGTGAGACTTTTGCACCTGTGGCTAGACTTGAAGGAGTAAGAACATTGTTGGCATATGCTACTTTCAAATTTCAAGGTATATCAAATGGATGTTAAATCTACATTTTTGAATGGTATAATAGAAGAAGAAGTTTATATTGAACAACCTGAAGGATTTGTTGAAGACAAGAGTAAATATCAGGTATGTAAATTAAACAAAACTTTATATGGTCTGAAACAAGCACCTAGAGCATGGTATGAAAGACTGCACTCTTATTTAATCAAGATTGGTTTTATAAGGACAAGTGAAAACAACAACATGTACATGAAGAGTGATGAGGACAATGAAATACTGATCTCAACCATATTTGTTGATGATATTATTTTTTGTGGTAATGACTCCTTATGCAAGAATTTTGGAAATGAAATGTGTAAAGAATTTGAGATGTCATTAATCGATGAGATAAAGTATTTTATAGGTTTATAGATACTGCAAATGAAAGATGAGATTTTCATTACTCAATCCAAGTACATAAAGGAAATCTTGAAGAAATTTGGAATGGAGGATTCTAAACTAGTAAGTACTCCTATGACTATTAACTATAAACTATCAAAGAATGATGAATCTGCATCTGTTGATGAGACACTTTACCAATCTATGATTGGGAAGTTGCAATATGTTGTGCATAGTAGACCGAATATAGCACATGTAGTAGGTATTGTTGCAAGATTCTTTGCAGATCCCAAGGAAACCCATATGACAACAATCAAGAGAATTTTTCAGATACCTGAGAGGCACTGAAGATTATGGCTTAGTATATGAAAATAGAAATGATTTTGATTTAAAAGTTTATACTGATGCTGATTGGCCAGGCAACATAGATGACAGGAAAAGCACAAGTGGTGGAGCTTTCTTTTTAGAAGAAAGACTAGTGAGTTGGCTTAGCAAGAAACAAGGATGTATTTCATAGTCAATAGCAGAAGCTGAATATGTTGCTGCAGCATTGAATTGTACCAATATAGCATGGATCAAACAACTGTTGGAAGGTATAAATGAGAAAGTTACCTAGCCAGTAACTGTATTCTATGCTAATACGAGTGCCATTAAAATTTCAAAGATTCCGGTAATGCACTCTAAGAAAAAACATATCTCTATAAAGTATCATTATCTCAGAGATGAAGTTCAAGAGAAGAAAGTTGTACTGGAATATATTAGTTCAAAGGAGCAATTAGCAGACATCTTCACAAAGCCACTGCCAAGGGACACTTTTAAATATCTCAGAAGCAAGTTAGGGGTCCTACCCCTATCTTCTACTCACTGACAAAGTTCGGTGAAAGCATCAATTTGATGAATCTACAAAATATTATGTGTGGATTGATGTTGATTTATGCACTTTAGAAGGTTTTCTAAAGGTGTGCAGGAAATAGTGAATAGAGACAAGTTGCTCTGACCGAGACTAAGATGATACACAGCAAGGCAAATCACTTCATAGAGGAAGAAATCATGATTTAGTTATTTTACTTTTTAGCATTGTTGTCAAAGTGGGAGAAGACTAAATGGTAAAATCCTAAATGAAGAAGATAACAAAAGACTAATGACAGGGGGAGAAGATTACAAAAGGGAGAAGACTTCAAAAGATTTTAACAGCTCAAGGATAACAGGAGAAGTCTAATAGCAATTTGAATCCAAATCCATTTGAATAGCTTGTTGGTATTACCATTTAAAAGTTGGTTTTGCCATCAATGCCAAAGGGGGAGATTGTTGGCATTTCAATAGAAAGAAAGTTTGTTGATATTCATTAAGGATATTGAGAAGGTTGTTGAAGATTATTTGATATAACTGAAAAGGGATGATAACTATCTTTATAACATTATTTTGTCATTGATGTCAAGAAATTGATTTTCTGATTTAGTATGATGTTGCCATATCTTGAGAATATTGATTTGAAGAGAATTAAGATGTCGGTAAGTGACACAGAAAGAATGTGATAAGAAAGGGGGGAAATAAGTGATTCAATGGGAAACTATTACCGAGTTAGACAATGATGAAATCATGATGTTTAGATTGTTTTGGTATCCTACAAATGTTGTTGATTGTAAGGTTAATACTATACTATGTCACCAAGCAAAGAACCTACTCAATAAACCCTAAGGAACCTAGTCGATAAACCCTAAGGTTATCAATATCAGTTAATGAAGGCAGAATGTCTACCGAGTAAAGTTTAGTATTTACCGAGTTGCAACTGAGTTGTGATAGATCACATTGGATGGATAAAAGCATTATTTAATGAAGGATGCTGATGAGCTGGAGATGTATAAATGATTGGTGTGCCATGCATGAAGTTTGTTAAGGATCTATGGCAATGGAAGATCAATAGGAAGATCTACAGTGCAGATTGAACCACAATAACCTTGTGCAAGTTCCAAGAAAGGAATGCAAGTCCCTAGGCAAGGTAAAATGTTTTCAGATTGAAAGATGCATTGAACCTAGTCAAGATTAAAGATCTAATGGCTAAGATTGATCATGGGAAATATGATCAAGGAGATTAAGTGGTTAGCAAATTGTTTATAAATAAGGAATTGTTGATAAACAATGTATGCGGGCAAGTGTAAGCACAGGGATGCTACATAGTGATTACCAAGCATTGAAGCTTGAAGACCTGTTTGAATAACAGAGTAAGGAGCCCAACATAGGGACATAATAAGTCCTATGACAAGATTGTTTTGAGAAAAATAGAATCTGCTTTAGCATTTTAGATGTGAAGTTGCAGATATATTTTTATTACTGTTATTTTATAAGTGATAGAAAATCTCTTAACCGAGTGGACTTAACAGTCTTATTTGTAAATCCTTTAGCAAGGTGACATTCTAAATGAGTGTTTGAAATCCTTTGACAAGGTCACTTCTAACAAAGTGAAGATCCTAACAGATCTGAGGGAAATCCCTTAACTGGGTCACATCTAGCAATGTGTTTGTAATCTTTAACAAGATTTTCTTTTAACCGAGCATACTCTAGAAGAGTATATTTCTTAGTGGGTCTGAAATCCCATAGTGGTTTTTCCCTATTTGCGTTTCCATGTTAAATCTGGTGTTATATGTGTTATGATGATTATGTGTTTATGAGTTTGCATGTTTAGCAGTGTTTGGTTATATTGTTGAAGTTTAAGTTACCGAGGTTGAATCTATTGATTTTATGGAAGATTAAGTTTGTATGATTCACCCCCCCCCTCTCATCTTGTTAGCTATTGGCATCAGAACTTTACACCATCTATGATTTAGTCTGTGTATTTGGTGAGCACGTGCATCCATCTGCAAATTTTGTCTTAATTAAGGTTCCATTTGGCATTTGTTGAGTGCAGGCTTGGGCTGCAAGTGTATTTGGTGAATGCATTAGAGCTATTGCAAGTGACCTATGTTCACTACATAGAAAGGATTGTGTCTATTTAATGTCATGTTTTTGGGTGTTTTGATTACGGTTTTTTTGTTGATTAGGGTTCTTGGGCATTGCCTCCATACAAACCCCTGCAAGTTTTCACTTGATTAGGTTTCTATTTGGTGTTCACTGAATGCTAAATGCATTAGACCAAGTTGAGGTGTGGCCAATAGTAACTGATGGGTTGTTCTTTCTTTGGTTTACATTTCCCATTATCATTTCGAATGTTTTTTGTTTGCAAGTTTTACTTTGTTTAGAGTTCCATTTGTGGTTCAGTCTGTGCATTTAGTGAGTGCGCGCACACGTCTACAAGTTTTAACTTGATTAAGGTTCCATTTATACGTCTTCAAGTCCACAACCTTATATGTACACACACATGTATAGTTACCTATAACATTCTATGTTTGTAAAATCTTATTGGTATTCCTTTCATTCTTAAAATATCTACAAGTTTCTTTATATGCCTCCATGTGTATATGTGCATATATTTTTGGCTCCAATACCTTCCTAAAGTCTTCACTTTATACAAGAAGGGTTTCATATGTGCACATACACATATCCAGGTATAGTAGTGTAGACAAAATAGTTGTTTAACCAAATAAGCTTATATATGCACATAATTCTATAGTTAGTTGTACCTGTGTATGTTCATATAACCTTGTCGCTATTCCTTTCAATACTACGTCATCTGCACCTTTTTTTATATGTCTCCATGTCTGTATGTGCATATATGTCTTCTTTCTTTCTCTAAATGATGGTGTACCTATATATATATATCTTGCATTTGTAAATGCTTCCTCCTATGTTAGTATGTTTTCCACTATGTTTCACTCTATGCAATGATGATGATAAATATATTGCTTTTATAACCTGTTGCCTAAATGTTTGCCCAGTATCCTTTAAACTATTTCTTTATTCTATTGTTCCAAATATAGATGTATTGCAAAACAAGATATAACAAACTGTATTCTTTCTTTTGTAACTTATTGCTTTACAAATTCTTTCCTCCTCTGATGCTTACAGGACACTTTAAACTTTCTCTTCATTCAACTTTATTTCCAACTTTTCAAATTTACTTTCAAGTTTAGTTTTGGACTTCATTTATGTAGAGTTACATATTCTATTATAAAAATGCTTCCACTTCTTTATTATATAAGTAACTTCTTTCTTTCAATGTCTCCAACAAGAATTACAAGAATGTGCATCTATGGTTGCATGTTTTTATATAGATGCAACAATGTACATATATATGTTTGTGATCACACATTGAACACTAAGAATGTGCATCTTTGCATATAGATAAATACATATGTAAATGTACTTGCAAATATACAAGGTGCTTAACATCTGCTACAACACTCCTTGCTGCATTGCACAATTCAAGGTCCCAAACTCTATCAAACTTCAATGTCTTCAAATACATACTCATCTATGTTGGTTAGTTGCCTTGCAGAATAATTTTGATTTCCTTGTGATTTCCTCCATATATAAGTACTGACTCTTCATACACATAGAAAACATCAAAAAAATAATCTACACATGAAAACTAATATACACATACATATTTATTTATATATATATACATATGAATATATGTATATATAGATTTGTATATAAACATAGACATGTACACTTCTATATATAAATTAACATATATAGATATGCATATATATACATTTATGTCCAATTAAATATATATACATAGTTACACAGCTATATATACATTTACATGTATTTATATATGTGCATATGTGTCTATAAAGTTATACACATATTTTCATTCATATGTATCTAGATGCATACATGTGTGTGTGTGTGTGTGTGTGTGTGTGTGTGTGTGTGTGTGTGTGTGTATGTATATATCTATGTATATATATGTGTATGTATATATATGTATATATATATGTGTGTATATATATATATATGTATACATGTGCATATATATACAAACAATTGTATGTATATATAATATATATCTATGCATATATATATACATAAATTATAAATTAGGTTACCATTACACAAACATAATGTTTGTGCACAGTAAAAAAAACACACCTAGACCTCTTCTAATGCCTTCACCAAATGGTCTCGCAGCCAAAACATGCACTCAATGAATACCAAATGGAACCCTAATGAAACAAAAGCTTGTAGACAAAAAACAATGTAAGCAATGAAAACCAAAACATAAGGCTTCCACTTATGGATTGTTGTTTTTCTCAAGATGCATGCACAACACACATGTCACGACTACCACTAAACAACAAACCAACTCACTCAGATTAAATTATGGTGCAAGAAAATATGTTTTATATAGCTAAATATGTCCACATCAATACATAAATGTGTACTTATATATGCATATGTATTTACATATGCATATACATACAAATGTGTTAATATATATATATATATATTATGTCTAACTATGTGCCTTCATTTTCTTGCAATTCCATTAATATAAAACACTGTAACTATATCCTTGTTGTCACACATGCTTCCATCTATACCCTCTTCAATTATTATAGTTCTAGTACGCTTTTCTTCTCTTAAAACTACTAGATATCCTTTCAACCTTCCACACAACAAGGTGTTGTGGTCAAAGCCAAGAGGAAGGAAACAAATGGAATTTACTATGTAAAGAATAGATTGGATATCTCCAACAAACGGCAAATGAAACGAGGTGCATAAAAAGTTCTTGATAGTGACTTCCAAACATTGTTGGGAATGTAGAGCGATCAACCTCAACCAAACAATGCTCCCCAAACACCTTCCACTTCTCTTGAACTCATCCTCCACACTACTGCATTTCAACACACATTGTCTAACTTCCAAAAAAAGTTTGACAAGTTGGGACTCCCACAAATGTGTTCTTTTTGTAAAGAAATCTATGTGGGCATGACTATTAAATGTGCAAAGCATGCTTTTGTTTGCATGAGGTGTTCTATTGAGAGAGGCATTCACCGTTTCTCTTCATCAGACAATATGGACCCAAGTGAGAAACCTTTTATTTTAAAACGTATTTAGAAGAAAAGCTCATAGCAAGGGTTGCTCCTATTTTGCAAGTTTCCCATGCAAGGGGAGGCCAATATAAATATACAGGCCACACAATTAACTTCCCATAGGACATTTCTGAAATTGCTATTTCCCTACCATGAAAAATATAGGATTTAGAAATCCTTTTTGTCCATACAACTAATTTTGGAGGGCAAAATTATGATTGTTACGTTCATAGGTATCACATCATGGATGCATTGAATTAAAAAATTCAGCTTGACCAATATTACAAAGATGTACTCATTGATATTGCTTAACTAGACCTATTGCTTGAAACAAGTACTGATGTTTTAGATTTGTTACATAGAGTTCACAAACCTCAAGAACAACCTATACAGAACAATGATGATGTAGCCTCCACTGACCATTACAAAGATGTAGTGGAAAACATTTCCTCATTTATTCCAAGGCTTCCATCCTCAATTCCCAAACTTGATGCAATTAGGAGAATACTACATCTAGATACTACCGAGAACAATGTGATACCTTGGCCACAAATCTGTTCCTTGCCTATCAATGAATACAATACAAAAGGTTTACTTCCAATGGTATTTCCAACATTGTTTCCTAATGGATTGGCTTTGCCACTTCAAGATAGACCAAAACATGTACATTTACATGAATTTGTTTTTCACTTAATCAAATATCATGATCAAAGAATCAGTCAACATGTGCAATTCAGATATTACATCTACAATCTTATGATGAGGCACTGCTCCCAACAATCAGCTGTTGTTTTCATTAAGACAAATTTGGAATATTCTCTTCCAGGCAATGAGAGAGCAATGAGAGAGCACTTGCAAAACACACCTTCAAGTGAATTGCCTAACCGCATCATGTGCTATGTTGATTCTTTACTCAACACATACACATTTTGGAGCAAATCTCATAGAGACCTCACCACAATGATAGAACAGTTGGGACTGCCAACACTTTTCTTCATGTTAAGCTCAGCGGATACAAAATGGCCTGACCTACATAAAATGTTCCCAAAGAGCTCTCCAAATATTTTACAAACCACAAGAAAACAATTTATTGAGAATCTTGTCAATAACCCATATATAATTGCTTTATACTTGAATCTAAGATTCTATATATTTCGTGATGAAGTAATTGTCAATCTGTTGCATGCAACTGACCATTATATTGGTATAGGTATGAATGGAAACACCAAGGGTCCCCACACATACATGAATTTCTATGGTTTCCAAATGCACCTAATATGGACAACCTTAATTGGATAGATCATGAAGCCATTCAATCAGCTTTTTGACAAATACATCACAACATGGAATCCATGCAGTGAAGTCGAGTGATCAAATAGGCAATATACACCTATTGTTTCAGATCCATGCCTATCAAACACATAAGTCATTTTAAGATCTGATCATTCCATAGACTATGCTAAATTAGTCAATTTTGTTCAATGTCATACAAAGTCTTCAGAGTTTACTTGCTTGAAAAAGAAGAACACAAATCTAAAATGTCGTTACAAAGCACCTTGGGTTGAACAAAAAAGTTCAACATTGACAATAGACCATAATAATAGCCCATTCTATCAACTAGCAAGGAATGGCAATCGTCTCAATGTTCACAACCTAGTCATGCTAGCCATATGGAGGGCAAATGTGGATTGCCAGCCTGTCTACTCAAAAAAGGCAGTGCTCCAATATATTTCTAAATATGCATAAAAAATATAACGCAAATCAAAGAGCTATATTGGCATGCTCAAATGAATTGTTGCATCAACAAATACAAAAGATACAATTCTCTTAGCATATCAGAGATTTATGATGGGCATTATTGTTGATAGGGACATTAGTGCTTAGGAAACTTGCCATATGCTTCTCAAACTCCCCTTGATCTTGTGCACATGTCAATTTGTCACCCTCAATGTTGAAAAAAAAATCTTCCAATGTATAATATGTTAGGGGTCCCATAGATACTGAGAGGGGGGGGTGAATCAGTATCTAACTGGTAATAAGAATTTCTTAAGTTAAAACATGCAAAACATAATATAACAGTGTACAGGTATGCAAGAAATAATACAATAAACAGAATCAAGAATATCCACATGAAAAGTACACCATAACACAAGATGTTTAATGAGGAAACCCGGTGTGGGAAAAACCTCGGTGGGATTTGTGACCCACAATAGTCACTCACTGACCAATAAGAGAATATTACTTACAATAGGGGCCTGCACATGCATTAAGGCCAACTGCCTAGAGCTCACTACTCAATGGGAAGTCACACTAACTTACAATAAGGATTATACTAATCCAATGACTTGTACTGCTTTACAATAGCATCTTCAATGTCTGATTCAGTACTAGTTCCTGCTCTATTCTTTACATATACCCTTGACCTATATTTTGCACATTAGGTCTGCCTAATATTTTCCTTTATGCTTCTACATCACTTCTTCAAATGTCTACAATGATCTCCTTTATATATAAGAGTCATTTTACAATTTTCCAAGTTGGCTTACAATAATAAACAAAATATTACATAACAAAAATCCTGTCGGCCTCTGTGTTGGTGTCGGTGTCCTGAGTGCCAGTGTAGAGTGTGATCTGCTGATGCCAGTGCACTATCTTATCGGTATAATGTATTGCCGGTGCCATAGGATTGCAAGGTTGCCATCAATGACAAAATCTTCAATCACATACAATGTCTCATTGGAGTAGTGTGCATATGCCAACAATCTCCCCCTTTGGCATTGATGGCAACACTCATGAGAAATTTCAAAAAGTGTCCAAAAAATGTTACCAAAAATGTTTACCAAAAATGTTTACCAAAAATGTGAGAGCTCCCCTTGAGCATATGATTCCTGTGTTTTGAATTTTCTCATCCTACTACTCCCCCTTTGGTATCAATGACAAAGGTTGTTAAGATGTCAGTAGAGTTTGTAGTTTCATCTATCCATATCCTCAACCTTGTAGTTGGGTAGTTATTATTTGAAAAAGATCTCCCAAAATTAAGCTTAGACTATCCATAAACTTCTTACTATCCTTTATTGTTGTCTCAGTTCTCTTCACTATACCGGTGAGATGTTGCAAATGCTCTGCCGATTTTTTTCTTCTCTGTGTTAATGCCTCAGAAATTTCCTTCCGCAGAGATGCTAAAAAGTCCAATCTTGGACTTAGTTTAGATCTCAAATGTTTTTCCTTGTTTATTATTCTTTCTTTTTCCCTTTCTAATTTGAGTAGTTCTTCCTCAAAATTTGCTATCTTCTCTTCAAAAACTAATAGTGAATCAGGTGAGTTGACAAAGTTGTTTGCAAGTTTATTTATCTCATCCCGTGCCTTGCTTATTTTCTTGTCAATATCTATAGTCAAAAAGTTTGTTTTACATGTATCTTTATATAGATTTTTGTATTCTTTCAACAAACTACATAGTTCTAGTAGAAGTGTGTCAAAATCTCTTTTACACTTCTTTATTTCCTCATCAAAGAATTTTTGTTTTTCAATTTCTACCTTATCCTTCACTGATTCTTCCTTTATTTTCTCAATATTTTCTAAGATATATTTACACAATGTATTCAATTGTCCTAAAGAATCTTTATTATCTATATTACAGTTGGGAGCTATTACCTTCAAAATTGGTATGGAATCATCAATTGCTTTATAAGCCTATGAGCTGCAGTTAATTATTTTCTTGATAGAATCAAGTAATACCTTAGTCACATTTGTTGACTTGAATGTTGATGATGATCCAACAATCTGAGTACCGGTGGAAGTAACCATGCTTGTATTGACCTCTGGTAGGTCAGTTTGTGTCTGCATTTCTTTAAGCACTGGTTTTCCTACTTCACTAGTTACCGATGGCACTGTTTCCTTATGTACCTATTGTTTCGGAGCCTTTAGCTCTGTTGGTTTCTTTGTATGTTGTGTTGTCTCTGTCTATGACTTAGTCTCTACCTTTTTCTCTGTATCATCTATCGGTTTCTCTATTTCCCCTGCTACCCGAGGCTCATTTGCCATATCTGACTTATTAGTTGTATCTTTATCTACTATTATGTTGATCTTCTGAGTATCAACATTAATAGTATATAGAACTTTAGAATTAGGATTATTATCCTCTACATCCATACTTTCTGTTGTTGGTTGATCTTTAGTAGTTTCTATTTTCACTGGTGGGGCTAGGTTGTCTTTAACTTTGATGTTTGGTGGTCCACCAACTTTTCCTTTCCCCTTGTCTCTATCTATCTGATATACCTTTATAGGTTTAGGGTTCTTGTACTCTTCTTGTTTTTCTTTGTCAACTAGGAATATATCCCATCCATCTTCTATTTCCTCTGTCACTTCATTAACTCTTCCTACCATTAGTGAAATATGTTGATGTGTAGTAGAGAATACTAACCGGTTTGCTTGAGCAATCAAATCATCAATTTCCTTTGGAGAGTTTACCGGATATACAGCAAGTAGCTTCTCTATTTTTATTTTCTTATCTAATTCTATCACTTCTTGCCTTTTGGCCTCAAGTCTTTTGAATAAATCACCAGGAATTTCATTTGCTACTTCCATCAAAAATTTCTTGTACATGTCCATATGCAATATAATACTGTTCTCAACTTGCCCTTTCTCATCAGTAGTTAGAGTGTCATAAATTTTCTCTATGTTCTTCAGTTTTCCTTCCTCTATGATTTCATTTAACAGTACATCAAGAGGTGCCAAGTCTCTGTTTGTCCTTTTCTTTTTCTTAGGTGTCAGCTTCTTCTTTGGTGTGGCCTTTCTAACTAGAGATCTTACTGATTGTTGCTTTTGCCTTGTTCTTCTAGGTGAAGGAGTAGTTTCCAGTGAAGGATCTCTTTTTCTTACAACTCTTTTAAAAGTTGTTGGCATGTCACCTTCTGAAGTAGTACCTACCGATGATAGATGAGTTTCAGGTTGTGGAGCTGCCAACTCATCCTCTGTTATGCCGGTTTTCTTTAATACATCTTCCTTAATGGCTTTTGCTTGTCTAGATCCTTTCCTTACAAATGCCTCAACCTTCTTTACTCTTTTCTTTGATTGTATTTGGCTTTCTATAGTCTTAGCACTACCAAATACTTCTTCCTTAGGTTCATTTGGGGCTTCCAGAAGTGCTTTAGCATATGTTTCAACTATGTGATCATCTGTTTCATAGCCCATCTCGGTTACCCAAATTGTCCTTGGGATGACCGCTTCCATCCAGATTTCATCTTTCTTAATAACAAAGCATATATCATCTTTGTATTTGTCTACTATTTTCTGAGATAACCTTATTCTTTTCTTCATTTTGGTCTTTAATGCTAGAAAGAAGTCATTAATATTGTTCTCCTTGTTCTCACCAATGTTACTGAACAGTTCAGTCAATTGTTTTCCTACCGGTATGTCATATCCAAGTTCTTTATAACCTATATCGGGAACTTGTTTTGTTATGTGTAGCATTAGGCATACTAACAGATTTCCAAATTTGAAAGTTCCTTTCTTGTCCTTCTTGATTTTTCCAAGGTTGTCAATTAGTTCATCCTTTAACCATTCACATATGTCAATTTTTGCAGTGTTTGTTATCATATCATAAGCACTCTTAATGCATAAACTTGAAACTGAGTTAAGTCTATTAGTATGAGTGGCTTTATAACCTAAGATCATACTGATGAATCTCACATTGATATATTTTACATCATTAACCCTTAAAGATCTCTTGTCAAATGTTGCACCAGTTAGTTTTGTAACTAGGTCATTGGGAACCTTCTTGGTTTTGTCTGGTCTCTTACTAGTGGTCGGTGACCCTTTGACAACTTTTACAACTTCCTTGGTGATCTTATGGATTGCATCTAACTAGAAAAATTCTCCATGAATTCTGCTTAAAACTATCCTAATCACATCCTTAGGAAATTCAGGAATGCTAAGGATTTCTGTGAATCCTAGGGTTTCAATAATCTTGTGTTCATCTTTAACATTGCTGGTATCATCACATATCATGGTTTTATACATGGTTTTGATTTCCTCATCTCCTAACTCTTCAATGTTGCAATGGATGTACATTCTAGGGTCTTCAGCATATACAACTCCCTTAGGGATTTGAAAAAAAGCACCTAAGGTATCATCCTTCTTTGCTATCTTGGGAACTAATTGAAATACGGTCCTAGGTCTTTTAATTACTTCAACAATAGTAGGGTTTTCTATGTATTCAATTGCAGAGGTGGATGCCATGATTAAATACCTTTTTTTGCCTTGGGTGGATGATTGTTTGGAGTGTGCTTGCTTCTTGCTCGAAATGCCTTAGCTCGGAATCTTCGCGCTCTCTGAAAATTTGAAATCACAGTGAAATGAAATGGAGCCAAAACCTTACTTTTATAATATCTTTTCACCATCTACCACATTAATTGCATGCCGGTTAATTATTCACTTAACATTGTCTGCCGGTAATAAGTAATTTTCAACTTCTTATCTCTAACCGAGGGAATAATTAGCACATGTATCATTTGATTGCCAAACCCTCAAGGAAATTTTCTTCAATTAGATGAAGAACTTCCTACTGGTGGAGCACTGCTCTATCCTTCCGATGAAGTATCACTTTATCCTACCGGTGAAGCATTGGTTGGTTCTACCGGTGGAGAAGTATTCCCAATATTTAGATCAGCTTTTCTAATCCATTGTTTTGAGAATTCTTGCTTAATTTCTTCAACTTTTTCTTTACCTTTCAAGCTAGCACTTTTGTTGTCTACCGATGTTCCTTTACTTATACAAAATTTAGCAATATGCCCAATCTTGTTACATGCATAACAAGTAACATTATTCTTTTGAATAGCTTTCCCATAACCTATGCCGGTTTGTGTTTTGCATTGATTTGATAAATGTCCAAATCTTCCACAAACATAACATCTCACATTCATTCTGCAGTTTTCAGAGTTGTGACCAACTTTATTGCATTTTGAACATTGATCGATGGGTGTGTTGATATTTTGATAATTCCTAGATCTACATTCATTTTCTCTAAGACCATACTTATTACAGTTAAAGCATTTTCCATTGAATTTATAAACATTAGGTTGTCTTACCGGTTTGCTATGATCCTGAGTATTTGTAGTATCAGAGCTTTCACCAACTTCAAAGCCAATTCCAGAAGTGTCACCTTTAGGTTTTTGATTCTTTAGCAAGGTACCAAGTTCCTCTAAGCTTTTCTTGAATTTTTCTTTGTGTTGATTTGCAGTTTCTAGTTCTCTTTCCAAGATTTCTTTTTGTCTCATCAGTTCATTTGAGTCATTCTAAGTGTGCATCAAATTTGTCTTCAACATGTCATTTTCATAGCTAAGTCTTGTGTTCTCATTTGCTGCATCACTTAGTCTTTTGGTCAATTCTTCTTCATTCTTCTTCCTATCCTCAATCTCTTTGCAAAATCTCAAAGTCATATCCTACATTTCATTTTTTGTTGTCATGATCTCTTGTTTCAACTTGCTTAACATATCATTAAGTGATTCCTTTTCATCATTTTCATTTTGCAATTTTTCACAAAGTTCTCTTCTCTTATTTCTTGTAAGAGTAAAATTTTCTTGAAGTGCCTGAATGATATCCTGAGCTACCCTTAAATCATCTTCTAATTTGATATTTTTCAATTTCTCTACATCATAGTCTGTAAGAGCTCCTTCAAGTTGTTTCATTAGATTTTCCATCTTTACCAGTGTCAAGATCTTCCTCAATTTGTTAGGCTTCTGAAAATAGAGGACCAAGCTCTGATACCAATTGTTAGGGGTCCCACAAATACTGAGAGCGGGGGTGAATCAGTATCTAACTGGTAATAAGAATTTCTTAAGTTAAAATATGCAAAACATAATATAACAGTGTACCAGTATGCAAGAAATAATGCAATAAACAGAATCAAGAATATCCACATGAAAAGTACACCATACCACAAGATGTTTAACAAGGAAACCCGGTGTGGGAAAAACCTCGGTGGGATTTGTGACCCACAATATTCACTCACTAGCCAATAAGAGAATATTACTTACAATAGGGGCCTGCACATGCAAGAAGGCCAACCTAGAGCTCATTGCTCAATGGGAAGTCACGCTGACTTACAATAAGGATTATACTAATCCACTGACTTGTACTTCTTTACAATAGCATCTTCAATGCCTGATTCAGTACTGGTTCCTGCTCTATTCTTTACATATACCCTTGACCTATATTTCGCACATTAGGTCTACCTAATATTTTCCTTTATGCTTCTACATCACTTCTTCAAATGTCTACCATGATCTCCTTTATATATAAGAGTCATTTTACAATTTGGCAAGTTGGCTTACAATAATAAACAAAATATTATATAACAAAAATCCTGTCGGCCTCTGTGCTGGTATGCTTGTTTTCTTCTATGCCAGTGCCGATATCCTGAGTGCCGGTGTAGAGTGTGATCTCCTGATGCCAGTGCACTATCTTGTCGGTGTAATGCTTTGTTGGTATAATGTCTTGTTGGTGCCATAGGATTGCAAGGTTGCCATCAATGACAAAACCTTCAATCACATACAATGTCTCATTGGAGTGTGCATATGCCAACATAATAAAATATGATGAACCTTCTCAACCTTCCATTTCTTTCATTTTCACCTACATGAAAAGACTAATTGAGTTATCTAACGTTACTTTGCTTCATTCAGCCCAACAATATACATACACCCAACATCGCAAAAAAAGTAAATGGTAAAAAAGAAAACTAAAAGTCATTGTAAATGTCTTCCCCTAGTTCAAATCCTTGCCTGGAGAAGATGACAGTACATTTGAATCTTTTTGTTAGAGTGGATTTCTTTTGTACAAGACTTTTTGCATAATTCCTTTACACATAGGAACATCAGTTGATTAAGTTATACTGAATTGGAAACAACTTCATAGCACTCATTACATTTGATGGCATGTTAATGGTATCCAAGAAAATTCCACTCCTGAAAATGATGAAGACCTACACTTAGAAGATATTCCACATTCTACTGATCAAGAACTTTATGAGTGGGAGTTCCTCTCATAAATGGGTGCTTCAAACAACTTTGATGTATCTACCCTTCAAATGCTTGGCAGGAATGATTATGACCTCCACTTTAATTGGAGTGCATCCCTACCTAATCAATTCCTTCATAGCATAGCTCCTCAATTAATTTCATCCAAAAAAAGTCAATCAGTTGCCACCCTTGGCAACATTCACTCAAGTCACCCCAATACTTTTGAACTTGTAGAAAATCAATAACTTGCACTTGATATTATAACCTCAAAATTTGAATGCCTCACCATTATGGTTAATCATCTAAGGCACAAAAGGTATTGGGGAATCGTTTCTTATTGACTGTATATGAAGTAAGCTAAATATTAGTTTAAATCCAAAAGTCTACACATTGCTTGTGCTTGGACCAATAGGTGTGTCCACATATAACATTCAAGCAACAACAATCCATGATGCCCTCCGCATACCTATTCAAGAATACCTCCCTTTAATAAGGAATTCCTTATTAATGTTTCAAGAACAATGCAAGCATTTACAGTACATTTTAATTGATGAAATGAGCTTCCTTGACCCAAAATTACTCATAAAAGATGATAATAGATTGCGAGAGGCATTTCCCACCAGACAGCATGAACCATTTCCAGGCCTCAAAATTGTGATGGTTGGTGACCTCGGTCACTTGCCCCTAGTTATGGACAAACCATTGTATGCATCCCACTCAACAACACTTGCTTTATGAAACTCCTTCACCGATGTCATCACCTTAGATGTTTCTTTTTGGCCAACAAGGCCTCTCCCCATGAAAGATGCAATTCCACCAAATTTTGCTAAATGTCCGCAATGCAACACCACTGCAATCAAACTGCAAAAATTTGCAAATACACTCAACACATGCCCTCACTCTCGACCAAAATAGGCATTTTGACCAAAAAAACATTTATTTGCAACCAATGCAGCTTCAAAGTTGCACAATATTAAAATGTTAAAGAAATTGTACTCACCCATTGCACGTGCACCAGCAATCATAGCAACACACAGAGACAAACATAGTCAACAAGATAAGTAGCTCCCATTTGAAATTCTTCTTTCTATAGATTAGAAAGTCATGCTCATTGCAAATTTATGGATTAAAGTTGATCTTGTCAATGGTTCTTTCGGACAAATCAAAATGATTGTCTATGATGCAAGTTCTAATCCACCAGATTTACCAAAATATGTTGTTGTCCTCTTCCAACATTACACTGGACCACCATGGGATGCTGCCAATCCAAAATATGTTGCCATTCCACCAAACACTAGGGAAAACTACACACAAATCTCACTAACAATGGCTTGGGGTATTACTATCCACAAATCACAGGGACTCACACTAGACTTTGCAACAATTGACATTGGCAAAACAAAAAAACAAGGTCTCACGTTCACAACGCTATCTCAAGTAAAATCAATTGAAGATCTTCGGATTCACCTAGCCTTCACTTATGAAAGGTACTCCAAATTGCAAGGTGGTCCATCAACCATTTGTAGAAAGAATGAAGAAGCTCATTTTCTTAAGCTTTTTGAGATCACAAAGACAAAACACTTGCAAAAAATCCCAACACAGGTACTGCAAGCACAACGTTTATACCCTTTAGCATATTGTATATTTTATTTCATGCATTTTGACATGTCATAATACTTGCATCTTGCAGGGTCAACAACAAATGTAATAGATTCTATCGCAATGAGAAATTTTTCCAGCTACGCTTATCTTTCATTCTCCACTGCTTCTAGAATTTTACATACTTGCCTTTCTCATTTCCATTCACATTCAAACAATACAGGTTTTCTCAACACCATCACTCACACTTCAAATGGTTCTACTTCCTTGTTGTTACCCTCTTTCTATTATTTAATTTCTACAATTATAGTACCTCATGTCTTGCTAATACTTGTCTCTTGTTCTCATTCCTTGCAGGCCATAAAAAAAGATCATTTTCAAACACACATGATTCAAGGCTATCTTAATCTATTTGACCTTCCAATTTAGTAATGCTAACTTTTGCTTGCACTTCTCATCTTCTTTGCATTTTTACCAACCACAACAAACTTTCATCAGACATATCGTCCACATCACTTTCAACAAATCCGAGTGCCTTCCTTTCCTATTCTTTTCCATCTCCAACTTTTTCCACTTTAAATTATTTAATGCACCTACAATGTTCTAATACAATTTTAATGCTCATGGGTACACCACAATGAACAACCTCAATACAATACAATACAAAATTGAGATTACAATGCTTTCTCCAATTCTACATCAAAATGCCTCTCTCACAGAAGCAACTGCTCAATGCTTTCAGTCAAGCTTTGGGACCAACAGATTAGATAACTTGGTCTATGTACCTTGTAATTAAATACCTTAAATGGTTGTATAACATGCTGGCAAATCCAACATGGGGGTTGGAGGGTGGATAATTTTCATTTTCTAGGACCAACACATCAAATTGGTTGGGTTTTATATAGTCTAAAATAGTTTGATTTCTTTAGATTTCTATACCATACTGTACATCATGCTGCCTTCCGCAACATGGGGGTTGGTGGGTGATTAAATTCAAATTTTGGGACCAACTAAAAAACATTGGTTGGGTTATGTACAGTTTCACATTTTCATTTGATTAAGTTTTCACTTCTTCTTTTCTCTAAAAATATCTCCCTTCACAATTTTGCATGGTGATTTTACATAACTACTCTTAACACACATTATGTTATGTTCACTTCGCTTTATTCAAATGACAACTAACTCATTTTCACCTATCAGCATCCTGTTGCAGGGGAGTGCACTCCCCTGCAACTGCTAGTACATAAATTCCTTAAGAAAACTTCTATTCCTTGTAATTTACCCTTGCCCAAAATTGGCAATACAATATGTATGCGGACAACTTCAGTAGGAAGAATTCAAGTCTGAAAAGTAAATTTCTTCCCTATGATTTGTACCCACCGGACACCAATAACATCTCTACCACTTGTCTCATACATGGCCTCTACTTTGGCTTCCTTTTAGTGCAAATCAAACCCATATGTAAGACATGCATCATTTGTTCCACGCAATTATCATTCACCACGCGCTCATCCAACACTTCCTTCTCCCCCCTATGCATCCAGATTGTGTTGTGTATCCACCCCATGATGTCCATGCCCTCTCCATACTCCCTCTCACCTGTAGCTTTCCTTCTACTCACCAGCTCTAATATCACCACTCCAAAGCTAAACACATCACTTTTCTCATCTATTCTCAGCCTCTCCACATACTCTACTCAAAACAGTTTGCGCCACAGAAAAAATAAATAAAAAAGTGATTTAATTTCTAAAGGAAAAATAGATTATCAGAATTTGAAGAAGAGAAATGAGTGTGTACCTGGAGCTATATATCCGTGAGACCCAACATAAATAGACACTGTGTACTCATTGCCCAACCTATCAATCAATCTAGATATGCCAAAATCTGCAATTTAACCCTCAAAATTGTTGTCCAGTAAGATGTTGTTGGACTTCACATCCCTGTGCAATTTTAGCCTCAAAATTGTTGTCTAGTAAGATGTTGGTGCAAATAACTAAGCCCACGAGCTGCGCCAAGAGAGATCTGATAACGTATTAGCCATTGCAATGACTTTCATTATTCGGGGCCACCATGCAGACAACCAAACAAACTCTCGTTGGGCATGAACTTGTATACCAAAAACTTGAATTCAGACTCTTCACTTGAGATACAACAAAGAAGCTTTAAGATGTTATTGTGTCGGATGGGCCCCAATGTATCCACCTCTACCTCCCCAATTTTATTCTCTTCTTGCTCACCTTTTCTCTTGAGACTTCTCGTTGATCTACTATTTTTTCGATCTTCTTAATGACAACCATCCACTGAGCTTGTTGTCGAACAACTGCAAGTGATTCAAGTACCGTAGTTTGCTGAGCCCTATAGGTATCTCTCCAGTTAATTGATTCTTAGATAAATGATCATCGGGAACTGTTCCCTAAAGTCGATTATTGCCTAGATCCAAAGTGGATAATCTCCTCAGTTGACCAATGTGGTTTGGAATTTGTCTAGACAAATTGTTGTCTTGCAGGATGAAGTCTCTCAAATTTGAGAGAGTCATTAAACTGCTAGGAATATCACCCGATAGATGATTCCCTTACAAAGCCAACTCCTCCAGCTGTGTTAAATTGTCCAAGAAATTTGGGATTTCACCAACAAGACTACAACTATATAGCCATAACTCTTGCAGGTGCTTCAAATTACCAAGCTCTGTTGGCACCACACCAGGACACAGACGATTACCACCAATCCTAAAGTTCTTGAGAGACACTAAATTACCAACAAAATTTGGGTTTAAGTTGATGAAGAGAACCTTGAGCTTTGTTATCATTTCGAGAGCTAGAGGAATTGGACCACTGAAAGCATTATATGCTAAGTTCAACACTCTCAATTCACTCAACTCGGAGATATGAGAGGGCAGCATTCTAGCAAACTAGTTTTGGGATAAATCGAGCTTCTGCAAATGCTTGCATTGAAAGAGGCCATGGGGGAATGAGCCATTGGAAGCATTATCTTGAAGAGTCAAGGAAGTGAGATTAGAAAGGCCACATATGGCGGAGGTAAAGTTGCGAGAAATGGAGGAACCCATGAGATCAACAGTGGTGACAATGTTGAATGTATCATAGGAGATTCCTATCCAAGCACATGGATTTTTGTGAGACTCATTCTAGTTGCTTAGAGCATTTAGGTTGTCCCTCAATTCTCCCTTTTTTATTTTACACAAAATTACACCATCTTGTGAGAGGGAAGTGCAATGAAGAAGAAAATGTAAGGAGGTGAGAATGCAACACAAGAAAGTGAAAGCATAGACATGCATTATTGGTGCCATAATAGGAAAGAGCTCTCCGTGCAAAAATTTCAGGAAAACTCTTTCAAATTTATAAGGCTCCTCATTACATTGTCTTTCATTGTTTAGGTGGTTGGGTCATTTCCGTTTGCTTTGCATTTCTATTCTGATTTCCATACATGTTGGTCCTATTTCCATTCACCATTTGATATGCTACACAAAATAGTAATTATTTGGATTTTGTGCACTACTCTTAATCCCACATTAGTTAGGTGATAAATAGGAATGAGACAAAGAGACAATAATTAGAGGCTTATGTCAAGTTTAATTTAATCGTTTAACTTAAGATATGTAAAATGGATTTTTATCTATCTATTTGTTTAAAATTTTTGGTTGTCATATATATGTTTAGTATAATATCAAATATACTTGTATTAAATATTTGCATTAATTGTTCGATAACTATTTTTGGTTAAAAATATGTTTTTGATAATAAAAGAAGCTAAAAACGAGGGGCCTGACCCATGGGTACAATTAAGAGAACAATGGAAGGACCATTGTTCGCAAACAATCAACACAAAAGCAACCTTTTACCTCTATCAAAATCAAAAACCATCTTACAAGAGTTTATTAGCAATAAAATACTACCAGTCAAAGTATACTTCCAGTGCCACGCAAAGCTATAAGCATTGAAATATAAACATAAGCCAAAACTAGACCTATCCAGCCTACTACACCGCATAGACAAAAAAATTCTCCACATGCAGAAAATTAATTCTTTTTCCCACGGCTCTTCTTAGGGAGCAGCTTCTTAACCCGTTCCTGAGTGAGGAACTTGAATAGGTCTTTAAAGTCCTTATCCTCCTTGCTTTTACCTTTGCTCGTGCTATCCTGCAAAAGGTATAGAGTAGTGGCCGAGCATCTCATGACATTTAGAGCAAATTTAGACACATCATGCATCTTGGACTCCGTCACCTCCAGTCTGCTGGTAATCACCTATAGGTTGTCAGAGAGGGCTTCTATCTTTTTCTCGAGCTCTGCCAGGTTGGGATCTTCTTCCTTCACACTACTAGCCTCTTCAACAACCAACATTTTCTCAATCCTAAAGGTCAAGGAAGGTAAATTGGCTGGTTTCGGACTCATAGAGGTGACCGAGCTTTTAGAAACATGGGTTGAGCTCACAGAAAGGGGGGGGGGAATGTTTGTGCTAGGCCTAGGGGGTTTTATCAGTCAAAATGGAGTTGCCCGTGTCATGCGAGGAGGAGGGGTCTCTTAGAGATTTATCAGGGGGTTTATAGGCCAATCTGCTAGAGCGGCGGGGCGTGTTGGCATCTTCGGTAAAGTCTAGGTCTGAATCAATTTCTTGGATTTTAATTTTTTTAGGGGTTCTGACCTCCTCCAGGGAGTGATTCTTGGTTTTCTTGCTGGAGGAGCCAAGTTCTGTGCAACGGGGGCTTGAATCATTAATGGCCAAAGGTTGGGTCAAGGGGCCGACATTCTACATAGAAATGGAACGGGGTGGGCAGAGGGCGAGGTGAAGTTGAAAAGGAAGAGCATAAGGCCCTGGTGCAGGATAGGAAAGTCTTTTCCTTTCTTTTTGGCATCAGCTATATCTTTAACGTTAGCATCCATGGAGTGCAATAAAAAGAACGAAATGGAAATGAGGTCTTTGTTCCTCAAATGGTTCAGGAAGGGGAGGTGGTAGTAGTAGAAAATGCCATACCTACCTTCGAGCATAAAATACTTCATCACTATGTAGCAGACTTCGTCCCAAGGGTGCAGGAGTTCCTCTCTATTAAAGCCTCTAGCCCTCTTGACAGGGTTCTCGCCATGGTGGAAAAACTAGTTAAGGCTGGTAGAGTCCGCAATGCAGCTCTGTTTTTTCCATTTTCTGCCCTCCATTGAGAGGCCAGTAGCTTGCGCTATGACCTCTTCATTTATTTTGAAGGAGATTTCCTCCACAGTCACCCTTCTGTCCTCCCAAGAGGAAAAAAATTGTTTAGAGAGTCTCCCATCGTTGCCCTTCATGTTCTCCATGAATTTGTCAATGCCTCCTTCGGTGCACACAAACCAGGCCACTGGTTTGGCTTTGAACTCCTCAACTTTGTTGGGTTCCAGTCTGAGCCTATCCCCCCCATTTTAGAATCCTCCAGCTTCTCTATTTGAAAATGACAAAAAGCCAGATCGCAGAGCCGAAGCAAACTCAAGACGAAATGGTTAGGGAAAATGTGCCAAACATGGGTTAAATGGTCGTAATAATCATAGTGATAATTATCCTTTAAGGTCTCATAGATATCGCTGGCTGGAGATCTACTCGGAGTGTGCGAACCTTTACTCGGGCCAATGTGAGTTGATAGCTCATTACTCAGGCCAATTTGAGTTGACAACTCCCCAGCGCCGCCTTTGCTGTCGCTAGTTGGCACCATGCGAGTCATAAAAGAATGGTAATCATTCCCGATGTCAGTCCTTTCTTTATAAATTCATCCCCTATGATAGTGATGACTCCACATGCCTCTACTACGTGTCTGTCTGTGGTAGAAATTGGCGGGATCTCTGCGCCAATTTGAAAAAATTAACACATTTTCCTTCATCATTGGGCGGAAGGGTTATTTCTTTGGTTAAAAATATGTTATTATATAATAATAAATATTTATTGTAATATATTATATTTTATTAATAATTTTATTTTTGTATAATAATAATATTTGATAATTTTATTATTTTTATTATAATTTTTGTACTTACATATTTATAGTATGAAAAATTATAAATTATAAATATTTTTAAAATTATAATTTTAAAGTTTAATTAATTATTTTTAATATTAATATATTGTTTATATTAAATTATATAATAATAAATATTTGATGGTTTATTTTTTATTTTAATTACAATTATAAAATTTTAAATATTTTGAAATTATGATATTAAGATTTTATTTTTTATTTTTTTACAAATCTTTTAGTTATATGTAATAGACTATAAATAAATTAAATTGATCAAAATCTATATTTATTTTTAAATATTAAATTATCAAAATTTTAAAACATAAATTTTAATGTACATAAATGAAATTATTAAAAAGTAACATATGAGTTACAATATTTACTACATTTTAAAGTAAAAACTAAACATAATAATAATCAAAGTAGTTAAAAATAAGTGTAATAAAAGAAAAATATAATTAAGTAAATAAATTAACCCTGGACTAGAGTGAGCATAACAAGTCAAAAGTTTTCTCTATCACTAGAATTTGGACTCCATTTTACAACTTATGTAGTCAATATTTGTGACCAGGTTTTTTATTCTCTTTGCATTTGATTGCATTACACAAAAGCCCTATTTTTTTGGAAGATAGCTTTGAAGTCTAACCTATAAACTAGGTTTCAAGTGCTAAATCTAAACTTAGAACTACATCTAGGGTCTAAAGTATAATCTACTAGTGATATCTAAAGGTGGAACTTCATCAAGTTTTCTAAGTCCAAACTACTAGAAGAATCTAAAATTTGGACTATTGTGGACTTCTAAACTTTGACAGGTATTATGTTTTCGATTAAGTGAAAAGAAGGTTTTGAAGGGGCCTCGAAACCCTTTTATAGAGAGATAATCAAAAGATAAGACATTAAAGACCAGCGAGAAAGGGCAAAACACAAAAAATAGACAACGAACAAAGACAAAAAGCCAACAAGAAGCCAAAAGAGGCAAAGGGACACCACATAAATAACTAAGGGACAACCACAAGAAACAAACCCTAAGAAAGGTTTATGATAAGCTTCACCACTTCTTTCTCTAGCTTGACCATAGAGGTAGCAACGCTCTTCAGTTCCTCCAACTCCTTGGCATCTTAGGTCATCTTCCTAGTACTTGCTCAATTTCTTTTGTTATGACCAATAGTCCCCCCTTCAAGAGTCAGAACCTTATCCTTGGTAGTATCAATTGTGTTTTTTTCTTGATGGATCTGTTCCAGTTTGCTAATCATCACACTGAAGCTGGACTGATAGAGGCTTTCATAATTTTTTGGCTTTGTTCTCCAATTTTCTTCAGGGTGTTTTCATGATTGAGTACCCGCTTCTCTAGATCATTGAATCTAGCCTCCACAACCTTAAATTGAGAGCCATATGCACTAGTGATAGCCTCCACATCATTGATGAATTTTCTCAATTCATTTAGGTAGTTAGGAAAGGTACCTAGCTTACTTATTCCAACAACTTTTAACGTATCCACTTTCCTAGATGAATCTTCCTTCTTGTTCTTCAAACTATCCATCTCCGAATAGACCCAATCAATAACCTTGTATAACTCCATCATCCCACTCTTTGCAGTATTCAACATGGTAATAGGAGAGTTTTTGTTATCAATGTTGAACTCAGGATTAGTATTATCTAGGCTCTCCATGTTAGCACTAGTAGTTTTATCATTGGGAGGCAGAGTATCACCTTCCTTCACCGTCTTCCCATATTCTTCAACATCATTTGTCCTTTTATTGGGTCTAGAGGATTGGGTTGGACATTTAGAGAATCATTCCCTTTATCTGGGCTAATATCAATGATGGCATGGCTCCGTTTATTTTTCTTCTTAGGTGGTGGGGTAACATAATCACTATCAGCCTACATCCCCTCATCATCATCTTCAAGCCAGTTGTCCTCCTCCTGAACCTTACTCCTTTTTCCTTTAACTCCTTTTCCAAATTTTTTTTTTTGGACCTAGAAGCCATATCTTTGCCCTTCCCCTTTCTAGAACCTTTAGCAAAGGTGATCACATCACCATCATCTTCCCACTCACTATTAGACCCCTCGTCTTTACTGTCTTCTAAGTTCTTACACTCATCATCCAAATTTGAAAGATCGGTGATAGAATGTTGCATAGAGGAGGCCTTGACATGGTTGTATAAAAGCAACATTATCCCTTCATGCATGGGAGGGTTACTATCCAGACTATCCCTAAAATCCTTAATGCTAGTGTTAAGGGAGCTAAACAGATAGAAGGGTATAGACACTAGATCTTTATGACAAAAATAATTCAGAAGCACAAACTGATAAACAGAGACATGAGAGTAATATATTGCATGACAGCAAACAAAACCCATCTCCATACCTTCTTTATCATCTTCGATGAGTACTGGTCTTGCTAGATTTCACTAACTTGGTTTTCTTAGACTCCTCCTTCGAGAATCGCTTGATAGTAGCCTTTGTAAGCTTTCTGTCTCTATAAAATTTTATGCCTCCCATTGACATTCCAATGACTTCCTCTATCATCCCTTCATCAATTTCAACCTTTCTTCCTCCTATGGTAATATTTCCATCTTTCCAATTCTTCTTGAAAATTCTGGTAATGGTAGGGTTTTTCCCAACAATTCTCTCCATATACCCTATCATCTTGGTCATTTCTAGAATAGCCCATGCCTTCGGCTTATCTTTCTATTCATCACAGGAGAGTGACTCAATTATTTTCCTATTACCTCCCATGGCATCAACTACCAGATTATTCCTTTCCTTCACAATGCATAACAAGGCAAAAACAAAGATCAAAGTGCAGAGCAGGAAGGTCTTTAAAATAGAAATGGGCACACACAAAACATGCAGTCTTGTCTGCATTAAACGCTAACTCAATCTTCAAGAACCGCTCTTTTTGATTCATTATGGCCTTTTTCATTGATAAGTACGTTGTCATTATTCCTTATCACTCCCTCATTACCATGCACTCTATCATAAATGAGGAAGGCATGGGCCTCATGAGGAAGATCCAACTCACCTCTCCATATCATCATGTGATCAAAATGAACAACCATGTTGGCCGCCCAATCAGTCATAGTGTTGGTTTCTCTATAATTGTGAGATACAACACACTACTTGAAAGACTTAATTATCTCCTTAGCTTGAGATATGATATATTTTATGGTCCATGATGGGGAGGATAGACCCTTTAGGCATCGAACAATGTTGTTAGAATCCCCCTCAAGCTAGAATTTACTAAATCCCAATGATTTATCAAGGGCAAGGGTCTGGTAAGAAGTCATGACCTTGGCCAAGTGGTTAGTTTATGATCCCATGGGGAGTGCCTGTTGGCAATATTGCATTATAACAGACAATGAAAGATTGTTGGCATTTCTTAAGGACATTGAGAAGGTTGTTGATGATTATGGATATAACTGATTAAAGATGTTTTACAGTCTTGACATTATTATTTTGTCATTGATGTCAAGAAATTGATTTTGTAATTCAGTATGATGTTGCCATATCTTGAGAAGTATGATATGAAGATTATAAAGATGTTAGAAAAAGACACAAGAAATAATATGATGAATAAGGTATTCAATGGGCAACTACTACCGAGTCAGACAATGATGAGATCATGATTTTTTAGATTGTTTTAACATCATACATATGTTGTAAATTGTAAAGGTTAATACTATACTATGTTATCAAGCAAAGAACCAAGTCAGTAAACCCTATGGTTATTACTATCGGTTAATGAAGGCGGAATGTCTACCGAGTGGAGTTTAGTATTCACCGAGTTGTAACCGAGCTATAATAGAATGCATTAACTGTTTACATGCGGTATTTAATGAAAGAAGTTGATGAGTTGGAGCAGATTAAATGATTGGTAAGCTATGGAAGAAGTTTGTTAATGAATCTAAGGCAATGGAAAGTCGACATGAAGATCTACAGCCCAAATTGAACTACAATACCCTGGCACAAGTTCCAAGACTATTATGCAAGTTCCAAGGTAGGTAAAATGTTTTCAGATCGAAAGATGCATTGAACCTGGACAAGATTGAAGATCTGATGGCTATGATTGATCATGGGAAAAGTGATCAAGGAGATTATGCAGTTACCCAATTGTTTATAAATAGGAAACTGTTGATAAACAATGTATGCGGGCAAGTGTATGCACAAGGATGCTACATAGTGATTACCGAGCATAGAAGCTTGAAGACCTGTTAGAATAACAGAGTATAGAAGCCCAACAGATAGACAAGATTAGTTCTATGTCTAGATTGTATTGAACAAATAGGAATCTACTTTAGCATTTTAGATGTGAAGTTGCAAATAGATTTTTATTACTATTATTTTTGTGAAAGTGACAAAAAATCTCTTAACCAAGTGGACTTAACAGTCTTATATGTAAATCCTCTAGCAAGGTGACATTCTGATTGAATGTTTGAAATCCTTTAACAAGGTCACTTCTAAAAAAGTGAAGATCCTAACATATCTGAGGGAAATCCCTTAACCAGGTCACATCTAGCAATGTGTTTGTAATCTTTAATAGGATTTTCTTTTAACCGAGCATACTCTAGAAGAGTATATTTCTTAGTGGGTCTGAAATCCCACAGTGGTTTTTCCCTATTTGGGTTTCCATGTTAAATCTGGTGTTATGAGGTTTATATTGTTCATATGCTTTTGAGTTTGCATGTTTAATAGTGTTGGTTGTATTACTGATATAGATGTTACCAAGGTTGAATCTGATGTTTTTATGGATGATTAAGTTTGTATGATTCACCCCCCCCCCCTCTCATCTTGTTGGCTATTGGATCTGTACTTATATTAAGTATCAGAACTATCAGTGCCACCACCACATTACAATATCCAACCTCATTTCTTATCACTCCCCCACACCCAGTCGGCCTCGGGTTTCCCTTGGCCGCCCCATCAAAATTAGCTTTGATCCAACTAGTCGGAGGAAAAGACAACTTACTACTTTCTCTCTTATTTTTCTTGTCATCTCTCTCTTTGGAAGAAGAAACATTCCATTTTTTTTAAGAGGTTTGAATCATCCTTGCTCTTGAAAAGAAGAGGCTTTCCATCAACTTTCAAATTTTCTACAATGGCCCGCTTAATTTTAGTAGACACCACTTCAGGAGAGGAGTAGGAGCCTTTGAAAATCATGTTTTTCATTTCTTTCCAAATTCCCCAAATCACATGAGGCAAGGTGAGGTCCCATAGAAATTTGATAGAATTTTTCAAGGAAAGGCATCTCCAACTAGTGAAACATTCTTGAATAGAAGCAGGAAAGACCCAATTTAGGTTCCAAAGCTACAAAATCTATGACCAAATAGCATGGGAGAAGGGACATTGGATAGCTATATGGTTAACATTCTCTTCCTCATTGTGGAAAAGGTAGCACCTATTGGGCAGATGGAAGCCTCTTTTGCAAAGATTATCAGTGGTGAGGATTTTATTCTGCAGAAGGATCTAAAAAAATATATTGATCTTGGGAGTTAGACCACTAATACAAACTTTAGACCAGCAAGGGGGAGGCTCAAGAGATTGGGACAACAAAAAAATAGCACAGGCAACTGAATAACTACCAGAGGAAGTTCTCACCCAAATGATTTTATCTTCAAGTAGAGGGTCCATCAAAACAGAATTAAGCAAAACCATAATAGGGTTGAGGACTGGGTCTATGGAACTCAGATTCACCCAGTGGTTATCCTTCCATTTAAGCCACCTTGGTACCAAATTTGTCCTTGCACTTAGATATAAAGGGAGAAAAACAAACCTTATTGGAGAGCCCGATGTCTCCAATAACCAAGAATCTTCCCAAAAATTAACTTTTCTACCATTACCAATAGTCCATCTTTTACCTAATCCAACGATCATTTTAGATTGGACAACATTGTTCCAAATAGAAGAACCATAAGGGGCATCATTGGAATTAAAAAATCCTATAAGAGATGTCTGAGGTTGCATGTATTTGGCTTGTGAGGTTAAATTTCATTCACTAGTTTTTCCAAACAATCTCCATATTTGTTTGGCAAGAAGGGCTTTATTAATGGTTTTTATGTTTCTTTGACCAAGGCCACCCAATTTTTTAGGTCTACAAACTTTGTCCTAGGCTATCAGAGATATCCTTTTCCTCTCCTCAACCTCGGACTAGAGGAAGGATTTTTAAATCTTTTCAATAGCATTAGCAAATTTGGTCAGAATTCAAAACATACTTAAAGCATACACATGAAGACTCTGGAGGAAGGATTTTAATAATTGGATTTTCCCCACTTGGCTCAGAAGGCCCCCTTTCTAGCTAGCTAATTTTTTGTGGAATCTATCCACCAAGTTACTCCAAAATGTCTCAGGGGGCTTTCTGCATAGAGGGAGACCCAAGTAGATAGAGGGGAGAAAGTTGATCTGATAATAAAAAATTCTAGCAATTATTCCTTGCCTGTCTTCAAGAGTGTTGAGGAAGAAGATGGAGCTTTTCATCCAGTTAATCAGCTGACCCATGGGTTGGCAATAGTTGACCACAACCAATTTTAGGGTTCTGGCTTCCTTGACAAGTATTGTGTTGTAGGCTTTTAGACTAGTTCATTTTTGTAGAAGCCATGTGCTATTAAAAATTAGTGCATTTTGTTTTAGACTTCAGGAATCTAAAGCACCCATACAACTCTCTAAACTTCCATACCATGTTTCAACTTTGCAATTATATTGTAATTTAATTTTTTGTAAACCTTCAAGTGAACATTACATATTTCGTTACATGTAATTTACAACCTTAATAAGGTCTGTACTTCTAAAATATTGTAAAAGTATCCATGTAACATGAATGGTAATTTAGGCTTTCAAAGTTGTTAAAATTATATCAAGAAAGTATTCATGTTTTCTTGTGTGGGCCAAATTTTATATAACACTAACCAAAGTTGGGGGGTCTCTAAGGAACAATTTCAAGTGCCTGTTTGTGTTTTAGTATGGATCGTAGCATTTATATCTTAATTCCATGCAACTATCACACATAGAATATTAAATTTTAAAGACTTGTTCAATCCAAAGGTTTATGAAAAACTTGAAATGAAAAATAAATTCCATATAGAATATTTTCCATACTAGGAATGGGAAGATAGTTTAGTGTTCCCCACATGGTGTAGTTATTCAAGAACTATGAAATCCTAAGAAAATTTTTCTTTAGGATAAGCTCGTCATGGGTGTAGATTGTATAGGTTTTAACATGGTTGTAAATATTCTTATGGATCATCACATCACCCACATAGTTCTTTAAGAAAATTTTGACACGTGTTTTGGACATCTCAATTAAAAGTGTCTTTAGCAAATGAGTACTTATAAGATATGATCCTTTTTCTTCATTAGTTTTTATATAAAAAATGGATTTCATCAAATTTATGTCCTTAGCAAACATCACCAAGGATCCTTTTACTTTTTCTTCAAAACATTTCATCTAAATATGGATATCATCAAAATTGTGTCCTTAGCAAACATAATCAAGAATCCATTCATAAGTGTAAGGATCACCTTTATATAACCTTACTCAAGAGATAGTTTAGAGTGACCTCATTTAATTTCTAACACATTTTTAGGAGTGAAGTATGTTCTCTCCTTCATTGATGATTTCTCTCATCACACATGGGAGTATTATCTTAAATAGAAAGAGTGATATCTTTACAACTTTTAGGATATTCAAGGTCTTAATGCATAAGTGATCAAAATATTATATATAGAAGATACATATTGATAATGGGGGATATGTTGGAACCAATATTTTAATGATTATTATACTAATTATTACATACACCATTAATATTGGGTTGCCTACACACCTCAATAAAACATGGTGTCACTAAAGGTAATAACAAATCACTAACAAATATTTCAAATTATATGCTTCTATCATCGTTTATGGCTCCATTCATTTGGATTGGATTAGTAAATTATATACAAACTATATTCAAAACTATACTCCACACAAGATAGTTTACAATATCACTCTAAGTGAGGCTTGGTCCAATATCAAGCTTGATATTGCCTTCCTTGGTATATATGGTAAAGAGGCTTGCACATGCATACTAGATGGTCGAGACAAGAAAATAGAGAGGAAGAATTAATAATTCATTTTTATTGGCTATTGTTGTAAGGAAACCTGTAGCCAACTTTATGAAAATTTCCACATAACCCAATTTAGATTTCAACAAAATAATTGCATGGTGTAGACACCTATTTCTGTCCATCCAATTAAATGAATTTTACATTTATTTAATTATCATCTATTTTCCAACTATCAATTAAATTAATATTTAATTAATTCACCCCTTTCCTATATTGATTAAATAAATTATTCAATTTATTTGATTAATTTCATCTAGCCAAATTCAGACCTTTAATTAAATAAATCCTATTTATTTAATTGAATTCCCTTTCACATTTAATTAAATACCCTTTTGACATTTAAATAAATCAATATTTATTTAAAAATCCATCAAATGCAAGTTGCAACTCATAAATTGAAATAAATTAATTTTATTCCAATTAAAATCCTAAAAAACCCTTCCACTTGCATTTTGCTACAAACCCACTTGCATGCCTAAAATCCTTCTAGATTCTTCTAATCCCTTCCAATTTAGTCTAATCCCCCTCCTAATCATTTCCACATTCCTTAAGAAAGGGTCACTTCTCAAAAACATGTAAAGTCCTTATAAATCATTAAAGGCTTTATGTATTCAACAAATTAACCTCCAAAGTCTTCCAAAGAATGTAAGGCTCTTCAATAACCATTAATGGTTAATTCACCTTTGACCCATGGTTAGAAACTTTCTCTCTAACTTAACCATCCTTTTAACTCATGGGTCTCTTCAAGCATTCATTCCTTTGACCATGGTTATCCATTTAACCCTTGCACAAGACTTTATCTATTGGATAAAAGCTTTATCCATTAGCTCGACCCTAACCAAACCCCTTAGGGTAACCCTCATGTCTCTTCAAGTATTTAATGCCTCTTCTCTTTTCTCTCAAACCATCTCTTGTTGACAATTGTCAACATTTTATTGGTGAAAATTGTAAACATGGATTGAGTATCACCAAATTCTCAAGCAATCTTAGCCCTTTTTAATATTATTCAATCTTGACCATCCAATTGCTCATTTCTTCTATAAATAGGTCTCATTCTCTCATTATCAAAAACATAAGTTTTTATGCACCCAGGTTATAGTCTATCAAAGTCATCAAAGATTAGCTTTGCCTCTCTTTGTTTTAATCATAATCTTTAACATTTAGGAGCATTTTGATCATTATCATAGCATGTATCATGTTAGCATAGCATGTTAAATAACTTCATTATGATAGCATAAATATTCATCCTGGTAAGCTTTGTAACCATCTAGATCTTAATTGCATTCGCATATAGATCATTTTTATTGAATATCACTCATTCTTGGAGTTGTCATTCCAAAGGTTAGTTTCTTAATGATTTGAGAGCAACCATGACTTGAGGAATCCTATGTGATAGATAACAAAGGGACATCTTTGAAGGATGGATTATTTGAAATTTTTTGTTTATTAGATCCCTACATATAATGTTTCATTGGTATGCTTGTTTATTTGGCTCTTAATTGACAACTAGCCATCTTTCAGGTATACATATAGAATCCACATGCAAATAATAGACAACATACCCATTAAAGATGATGCAAGACATACCCTAGGAAAACCCTCACGAGGAAATAACCCTACCTCTAAAAGAATCCATCACCATGTATTATTTAGTAATGTAACATTACAATACAAATACAAAAGCTTTTGAAACCCAGCCATCAACAACCATTCCATGTGAACAAGAATGTAACCACACATCCCATGTCATTCTTACAACCTCCACAAATGCTAGGGATAATTGGCTAACCCAAACAACTACCCTTGTGGTTTCTTTTATATACACAAGCTCCCACAAAACCACCAAGTGGTATTACATCAAAAACATGTGCTACAAAATCATGTGCAAATACTATGGGCTAACTACCCCATAGACCTCATATCTAATATTGAGCAATTTATTAAATTACTTTCCCCAATATTAAATAAATACAATATAATATATCCCAATGTTATGATACAACTCATCAAGTGGTCCTGAAAATATTCCCAAGGAATCTCTACATGTTACACATCCATATGCAACATCAAATAAATAAATTTTACATTACATGTCCATGGGAAACTCACATAATAAATAAATATTAAAATTAAAAACATTATTATCCAAGGTGTACAACACCTATTTTCCCAACATTATGCCACTTATTGTATATATTGCATAAGGGGAAATAAGTAACACAACATGAACAAGGAAAAAATCCCTCTAGCACATATACCATCATGCAATCAATGTGCTTCATCAAGACACTTGCAACAAGAAGAGAAGTGATCACCATATCATACATGAATTCTCTAACCCTCTACCATATCATTGCCACTAGACATGGAAAATCCATCCAAAGAGAAATCCACACAATCTTGTGACAATGAAAGTATAAGTCATGTCTCAATAATATCCAAACACAAACACTATATCAAAAGGCATCTAATGCATTGGTAGCTGCTAGGAACCAATAAACATATCCGATATAACACCTATAGCTAGTGCTAACACATCCAACTATCCATACCTCTAAGATATACATATCAAGTGAATCTCATATCATCAACATATACAACCCATAACATGCAACCATAAGCTACAAGTGCAATATCAATCACATACACACCTAGAAACTCCCATTGAATAGGTAATGTCAAATATAAAATGAATCCACTAACAACATCTCACAGAAAGTGTAATTATAACCATGTAGTATCAAGGAACATCCACAACAAAATGAATAACATGTAAACCAATAACCTACAAGTATAATTCTCACCATAAGTCTCCATACCTCTCTCATGTTCTCTACAACCAACAAAAGAAAGAGATAAAGGAACCTCCATGTCATCGCCCACATGAAATATCATGAACACAAACTAGTGAACACATAGCTCCAAACAACCTCAAATCCAATGCAATGTGAAACCAGACATTTAGGAAGATAACTAAGACTAAAGAGAGAAACACTGCGAATCAAAACCTATAGCATGTCCTTCTACATACACCTTTAAATGGTAACTATGTCAAGAATCATCTTCTCCATAAAACCCCTAATGAAAATCCATAACAACAACCAAACCCATTCAGTCCCCTAGACCAAACAAACATATATAACATGTAATCAACATGAATATAAGCCTCTCATAACCAAGAAGATCAAACTACTACCATTTTCAATCCCAAGGGAATATGCCAAATAGATCATCTCCCAAACTCAATATCAATGAATGCCATCATAACAATAACTCAAAGGAACAAGGAGATAATCAATGCCAAATATCTCTCATACTGAATCCTCATCAAGCTATCCAAATTCATCATGACTAAAACTAAGAGAAATCTCCTCTCAAGTCCATACTAGGTGAATTCTCCTCACTTCTTGTTGAAACCATCAACCATCTCAACACATATCTCTAATCACAAGATAATAACAACATCACCTACATCTCTAAGAATCCATGAGTACCTATAACCAATCAATCCATGCCAAAATCCAAATGCAACATAGTACCACCATGAAGTAATCAATAAAATGACCATGTACCAGATACAAAGAGAACTAACAAGATCAATGTCAAAGATCCAACCATAGAATTAGGAACATAAACATGACAACATGATATAACCATCTCTTCCAAAGAGATAGAATTCTCCATGTGAACATATCAAATAACCACGTCATGCCAAAACTCTAAGCATGCAATCGAGAGTATACCATGGAATAATATCAACCATCCTATCAATCAAGGACAACATGTCAAATGAAAGAATAAATCATACCTCAACCAAGAGCTCTATGAGTCCTCCAATATGTCCACATCCTCAAATACCATGAACATCACCATCTCCTAGAAGTGTACCCGTAAATGTGAAAGACCTGTCTGCAATGATAGGATCTAAGGCTTCCTCCAAACATTGACACACTAAGAAGATCATCCACCATCTAATGGTGAATACACTTCACTTATACAAGCTCCCACTAAATTGTGATACCAATCTCTCCATAGCATTGTGATAACTATCTCCTAACTTAAGAAAATCTAGGTCTACACACATATAATTGAAATATCAATAACATCAAGTAGACCATGAAATCCAAGCTAGGAAGATACAAAACCACCAACAAACAATCAGGAACCAATCCTACACTGCCACTTTGTCACTGTCAAAAGCTCCCACTGAAAGTGTAAACAAGCTATCCATGATATCATGATAAAACCAACTTCTAACACAAGAATCAACCAAAGACATCTAACAATCAAAGAACTCAAAGTCAACACCATCATCTCCCAAAAGCCAAAGTAACCATGATCCTCAAACAAGATGATACAACACCATAACCAATCAGGAATCCAAATCAAATCATCATCAATCAAAGCACTTGTGAATCCAATCATGTCATTCGAAAGTCCCTAAACACAAGGAACAACCATGGCATCATAATCACATCCACTGAAACAAGCATCTAACTCCCAATGTGTCCAACCTGGCAACATCACATAATTGAAACCATAGGTCCTCCATCACAACTATACTTGGTAACACCATACCTCCTCCTCAACATGACAACAAAATAAATAAACCATTGAGCCATGAATTTGAATATGCATTCACAATGAAAAGGTCTATGGGCATAGACAGCCCATATCCAAGCCATAAATGCAATCCTGTAAGTATAGATCGCCTAAAACAATGCACAACTTGTAGACCCACCACTGCAACATACATACTCAAACCAAATGTTGATAACCATGTCAACATGAGAGAAATTGAGATGCAACACTAAGTGTACAATGACATAGATTCCAAATCTCCAATATGTAACATGTCATAAACTCATAATGTCACCATAGTTAAATGAACCTATAGATAGATTAGATCAATATATCAACAAATGAATCATGTCAAACCTACTCCAAATCTAAACCAAAGTGTAGTTCTCTTTGAGAGATTTCCATCGACTATTCGTAGTCCAAAATTTGACTCTGTATGCTCAAGTTATGACCCCTCAAAGCCATAAAGGTAACTCTGATTTCCAACTAACATTTTGCTACCCAAATAGAAAAATCTAGAAAAATTGATCATATAAACATGAAGTGCACTAAACCAAATTTCCAAGGACTATAAGAAATCAGAAAACTAACATCATATTCTCGAATTATGCTCCATAGAAGAAAAACAACCAATTAGACTACATGCAAACAACTGGATCCCCAAAAATGCCAATGTGCCCAGAAAATGATTTTCCAAGTTTTTCCTCCCATATGCCGATAAATAAATGTTTTCGTTTATTCATCATATATCAACTAACATATAAAAATAGGCATATAAATTTTAATTAATTGGTGGCATTAATTGTTTTCATTTTCCAAAGTTTTATATTTCAAAAATTATATAGAAATAAATATCAACAATTAATTTTTTTGTTTTAAAAACATTGACGATTTTTTTTTTTAATTGTTTGTTTTAAAAGAGGAAAATATTATCTATGAGGAGTAGACCATGAAGAAGGAATCAAAACTAGAAGCGCCTAAGCTTAAGCCAAGGAAATACAGAGGCACAACTCCCTCCTTTGATCCTACAAAGCTAGCAAGAAAGCCTAAATCTTCAATCAATGCATCTTGTGGTGGTGAGAAGAAGAGGGAGACAGTCAGATTTGTGATCGTGGATGATGAGGAGACTAGGTCAGATGAAGCTATAAAGGAGGTGAAGGCTAAAGTTGCTAAATCCACCAAAGTTTCAAAAGAGAAATCATTTGGTAGAGCCAAGCCTGCTAAGAAATCTAAGACATCTAGAATTGATGAGGCATTGAAGAAAGGTAATATTAAGTTAAGCCCCCCATGTCTTTGAGTGAAATTGTGAATGAAGTTGTTAAGAATGATAACTTGAAGCCACTATCAGAGTGGTATGATAATTTTGATGAATACGGTAAAATAACTTTGGAAGAAGCAACTGTAGAATACTTAAATGTATATAGTAAATCTTTGATCGAACCAATGATAGTCATAACCAAGAGCTTGTATGATATTTTGGATGCTAGGAGACAAACAATAAATAACGAAGATGAGAGGTTGAAGGAATATGTATTTGTCAACTTATGTTCAGTTATTTCTAAGGAGATAGATAGATTAATTAAGCTAGCAAAAAATGAGTTTAGAAGTAAGCACAAAGTAAATAAAATCATGTTAGGGAAGATTGATGAAGTTACATAGGAAAAAGAGAATATTTTGACAAAAAAATTGTTGGATAATCTGTATGAAGTTAATCGGATCAAAGGACAAGAAGAATCTCATCCAAAAGAGTAGAAAACACCATCACAGTTCAATCTAGAAGCTAAGTAGATAGTGGATGATACTTCTATCCTAGAAGTCTAGAATATTGAGCAGGTAGAGGCTAATGTTGAGGATGCAGATGCAGGGAAAGCCGATGAAGGAAAGTTCAAGGTTGAGAATCCTCCAGTTCTCGAGAAAGATGCTAAAAAAGAAAAGGTGGAGGTTAAAGTTGAAGTCAAGATTGAGGCAAAAGACACTATAGAGACAGTGATGGGAAAGAAAGTCATTGATGATTTAGAGTTTATTCAAGGTTTAGTCAACCTTGCCTCTCTATCTCCAATTAAAAAGATTCAACTTGCATCATTTGCACAAGCAAAAACCATTGAGGATCTTTTGAAATATCATACAGAGGATAGTATGTTTTTGATTAAGCAAAAACATGTTTTGAGGGGACCTGAAACCCCTTACATCATAATCCAAAGATAGATCCTTAAAGCAACTAGACCAAGATTAACAAAAAAGAAATAAAATAGGCTGCAAGAGAGAAGGACAACAAAGACACAACAACTAGAGGAAAGACCAACAAAAAACCAGCGAGGTGCTAGCAAACATAGCAACAAAAAGGATAACTGGTTACATTAAAATATTGAGACCATTAGTAGCCTCTTTCTCTAGCATCATCATGGTCTTTGCAACTTCCTTGAGGTCAAGAAGATCCCAAGGCATAGGTACCTCCACAACCTTGGTTCTTTGCCTGGTCCTCCTCGTAGAGCAAGGAATATCCTTGGACCTAGAGACCCCATCATCCATCTCTAGATCCACAAAGTTCCTATCACTGTGCATCTTCTCCAATCTAGCCACCATTTTTTCCATATTGGTAGCATACACTCTCAGCATAGTCACACTGTTCTCCATGATCTTCTTGAGAGTAGTCTCAATTTTCTGCATTTTCAGGCTAATCTCCCCAAACTTTTCATCATATCTATTCTTAAAAGGCTCAATAGCCTCATCATTTTTTTGAAGGCACTCCAGCATCATTCTTTCCATAGGGCACACTCATTTCTCTCTGAAGCACATCCTTTCCCCTTATCCTTAATTCTCTCCTAACCCTCTTTCTCGACAACCCCTTCAACCCTTTCCAGCTTAGCTAAGGTAGTTCTCTACTTGAGATGCAAAGTCTTAATTTCTTGGAACACCCAGCATTGGAAGCAATACATTATCAACCAAGGCACTTCTTGTAGTTCCCAAAACATCAAGCATTATTTCAAGTTTATCATGTAAGTCCTGGGAGTCCAAGTCCATCGGTTTTGATTCCTAGTTTTTAGAAAATTGAGGAGGTTGCTCACCCCCCGTATAAGAATAAGATAAAATTAACCTCTTACCTTTCCCATTGGGATTCACCTTGTAACTAGAAATTTCCTCCATTGAAAAGACATCATTGTTCTTCTTGGGGATTCTGGCCCTCTTCTTAGGGGCGGTAGAGGCGATGACCTTAACCTCAGACTTAGAGTCATCAAAACCATCACTAGGGGTGTAATCCTCATCTTTATCTTCTAAACTAGCCTTAACCTTGTTAACCCTAGCTTCAAATTTCTCATAAATTAAAAATATTAATCCCTAATGAGACAAAGGGCTCGACTTAGGGTTCTTAATGTGGTCAGCCAGACAATCATTAATGGAAGAAACTGGATAATAAGGAAAGGAAATCTTATTCCAATATCTAAAATGATTGAGAAAAACAAAATGGTAGCTATAACCTTTAGTAAACCTCCCATCAACCATTAAAAATTCCATTCACTTTCATCATTTTAGGCTAGAAGTTTTTTACCTAGTTGGGAGTGAAGTGAGTTCTTTCGTGCTTGACAAGCCTCTCCTTTTCATCTTCATTCTTAGGAAATGTTTTCATCGTATTGTCAGAGAATTTTTTGTCCCTGAAGAATTTGGCCCCTTCCATTGATATCCCTGTAACCTCTACAACCAAATACTCATCCAACTTCACCATATGCCCAAACAAAGTGAATTTCTTTTTGTTCCATCCCTTAACAAAGAGTTTGGAAACATGGTCATTTTTACCATGTAGTTTCTTCATATACCCTGTTATCCCTCCTTTCTATAATCTTCTCCACACTTTTTATTCCTTCTTCCAACCTTCACAACTCATCAACTCATTCTTGTTACTATTTCCCCCCATTGTTTCAATAGCTCCAAGAACCCCTCCTCTGCCTGAGGAAAAAGAGACTCTATAATACCAATAGAAAAATGCAGAGCCAAGGTAGAGCATACAATTAATCACCCGCAAAGCATGCGGGTTAGCCCACCTCATGCAATCTAGAAACTTCCTGTCAGCTTGACCATCATTAATTAAGTAACTTGATCTAATGGCCATCATGATATAATAAGGGAATGACCTTTCCATTAATGCGATCAAAAAATAATTTCTCCTTAGCGTGTAAAGACATATTGCTTTCACCTTGCCACATGATAGGGGTTGATAACTTAATTCCTATGTTGGCAAAAGTGTCTGCAACCTTATTTGCTTCCCTATAGGTTTGAACTATGACACACCTATCCAAGCCTTCAATAGTTTTAAGGGCCCTTATAATAATGTTTTCTTAATTTTCCAAGAGGTCTTAGCCAAACCTTTTAGACATTTGATAATATTTAAGGAGTCCCACTCTATCCAAACTTTTTAAAATTGCAATCTCTCAATAATTTTGAGGGCTTCTATAGCTTCAGCTATGTGATTGGTCTAGGAACACAAAGGAAGAGCCACCACAACCAAAAAACACCCTTTAGAATCTCTAACCACTCCCCCCCCAGCAGGTCCAAGGTTCCCCTTAGCCGCCCCATCAAAATTAACTTTCACCCATTCCTCCAGAGGGTAATTCCAGACAATATTGTCTCTAGATTTCTTTGCTTTGACTTTCCTAATATAAGCCTCTAACCCCCACTCCATCTTAGGGGGGAGTCTTTATTTTTGGGAAGTTTGACAGTCAAATTCTTGTTGGAGTGTATATATTTTGGTTTTCGTTTGACACTTAGTCATTTTTCACTAAGTGTTACCATCAATGCCAAAGGGGGAGATTGTTGGCAAGAGACATTGCATTAATGATCAAATGTTGTCATTGATGGAAACTTAAGTTAGATATCCAATTCGTAATACATGATTCATTCATATGGGAAGATTGATTGAGGTTCGTTGGTTAGAACATGTCATCCAACAGAGTGTACAATGTTATGGTTGGTGATTCAATTATGTTGAGTATTTGGTGTTGTGAATCTCGGTGATGCATTGTGGATGTATAAATTTCTTTATTCCAAGTTTATAGCCTCCGATGTTGAGTCTTGAGTGAGTTGGAAGATCTGGTGGACAGGTTTTTTGGTAGAATAGTGTTCATAAAGAGTAACATGTGAACATTTGTTTTGCGGATCTCTGGAGTGATTTTGGTGATTGGTTGTGTGTTTGAGGTTAGTAAGCCGACATGTGGGAAGCATGTGGACAATTTTTTTTGGTCCACTTGATTTTTTTTGGATCGAATTGAGCCGAATTGGGTAACACATTTCATTTTTGTGTTGTGCGGTTTTGGGGCCGACATGATGAAGACCTAAATTGTTGATGCAGACATATTAGACCGATTGATTTGATTATTTTAGATATGTATGGTGAAGTGGAAAGTGTGTATGAATGATTGTGCATAGTTTCACGTGTATGGTTGAAAGATTTGTGCTCCAGTATAATGCAAACTATTAGAACAGAGCACAGTACCAGAGAAAAGTAAGATCATGTGTTTTGTACTTAACCAGAACTATACTTAGGAATTTGTTGATGTTATTCAATAGTTAAAACCTTCTTTTATCTTTTGTAATCATTTTGTAAGGCAGAGATCATTTCAAGTTGCATACCTTATTGTAATTTTGAACAGTGAGCTCTAGGCAATGTGCCTGAATGCATGTGCATTCTCATTATAATATTTCACTTACTCCTAACAAGGTATTATATCATTGTGGGTATGTTCCCACCATGGTTTTCCCCTTTATTGGGTTTTCCATGTATAAATGTAGTTTAGTGGTGTTAAAGATTTCATAACACTAATTCACCCCCCCTCTTAGTGTTCCTTAATTCCATCAATTCTTAGTCAAGTAGATGAAAAAATATCAATATTTGAGTTGAGTCTTGTAAGGGTCTTAATTGTAAATATTAAAGAGAACCAAGAATGACTTGGTATTAAAGAGGAATAAGAGAAGGAAGATCAAAATTTGGAGGAAGATGATGAAGACTAAAAGATGACAAATTCTCAAAAAAGATGAAGAATTTGTATGTTGTCTAGGGACACCATCAACTACAAGAATTTGTATGTTATTAGAGCCCACTCCAAAATTATTACCATAACATTTAATAAGTTTCCCATTACTATCTCTTATCACTCCTCTTGCCCCTGATATGCTTCGCCTCCCCTTAAAGCACCCATCAAAATTGCATTTTACCTAGAGTCATCCTTAGGGGGATGCCATTTGCTCAACTTTATTGGTAGGATCTGGGAAAAATCAATTCTTTTTAGCTCCTAATTTATCCTCGAATCTTGTTTGATCCTTAGTTATTCATAGATCAACATAATTTTAGAATAATCATAAGAATCAGTTAATTAATATGTTGGAATCCAATAACACTGAGAGGGGTGGGGAATCAGTGTTATACCAGATTGATCAATTTTAGCCTTATTAAAACATGCATACACCAACCGGTATACCGGTACATATAGAATTGGAAGAAGTAAAGAAACCAATAAGCCAATCACATAAATGAGAACCATAACAAACATAATTATACATGGAAAACATCAAAGAGGAAAAACCATGGTGGGATTTGTGACCCACAATATTAATCCACTGACCATATGAAGAGATATTACAAAATATAAGGGGCCTGCACTTGCAGGAAGGCTTACAACCTAGAGCACACTTCTCAATCACAAAAGGAGCCTCACTGACTACATATAAATCCAGACTATAATCTGGAGAAGTGTTTAACTACTAAGATAACATCTTCTATGCCAGAATAAAGTTCTGGTTTAAGCTTTGTTTGTTCCAATTTGAAACCCTAAACCCTTTACTAGAATAACCCTTAGATAAATATCCTCACATACATGATCTCTCTGATATATTTTGTATCATATCACATCCACATATCCATAATCTCCTATATATAAAAATTGATCTAATCCAACTAAACTATATACCTTATACAACTTATAATGCCTTATGTCGTCTTACAAAGATTATTACAATATCAAATTACATGTCGGCTAGATAACATAAATACATGAATAACAAAAACAATTGTCGATGCTGAATCCAAGAGATGTCGACCTCCAATACCGATAACCATTATTCTAAATCATGTCGGCCTACATTGTCGGTAACCAAAGAAATCCTTCTATCCTACCGGTGCTGGTGCTGGTGCTGGTGCCAGTGCTGGTGCTAGTGTACTGCCTGTGAAGTGCCTGTTGATACACAATTGAACCAAAACATGAAGCCGGAACAAAATACCATGTTGCCATCAATGAAAACATAGTAAAACCAACAAATTGAGTGTCAATTTCCAACATCCTCCCCCTTTGGCATTGATGGCAACACTCATATGACAAATGGTCAAGGTTTCATTTGTCGGTTTCATCTTGCCTGCTCCCCCTGAGTTGAATATTCATCAATGCAAAATACTCCATACCTCATGTCTCCATATCTCCCCCTAGTGTATACAACTCCTTCTATTCTTTTTCATTTTCACATCTATATCACTCCCCCTTTGACCTCAATTCCATCAAAAATTAAAAAATGTCAAAGGTCCAAAACTGTACAATGAGTATCCCAAAAATATCTTACCAGAGCTTAACAAATTTCAAAATTTACGGATAAGCCTTGTCCAATAGCTCAAGATAAGTATCCCTACCAGTTTTGTAAGTGTAGGAAATAGATACAAGTCCATTTAATATATGTGCCAGTGATTCTTTCTCACTTACCTCTGCCGGTGTGGTTTTTCCAACCATATCCATACATTCCTTCTTATGTACACAAAGTGAATCCAACCAGGGGCTCACCAAACCTCTCAGACTTCTAGCTCTTCTTATGATTTTGTCTTTTTCTTTCTCAAGACTAGAAATTTGGGCTTCCAAAATCAAAATTTGACCATCAATTGATGTAGTCAATAAAGTCAATCCATCAAAAGAATTAGCTATATTTTCAATTTTCCCCTGACATTCCTTTATCTTCTTATCCACATTAACTATAAGTACATCTATGTTGCAACATACCCTACAAATATTTGTACACTGTTTCAAAGAATTGTCTATTAGTTTCAACTTTTCATCAATCTTCTTCTTCTTAGATTCAATCACCTGATCAAATGTAGCTCTTTTAGCTTGTGTGAATCTCTCCAGTGCTTGTCGGTTTGAAATCTATTGTAAGGATTGAAAATCCTTTGAAATATGCTCAGTAATTATCTTAAGATTTCTGGATGGGCTCACTTCATTGTCAATCTTGCACTCTGAGACTATTCAGTGTAAAACAATGATAGACTGATCAATTATCCCTTTATCTGTAGATCCATCCTTCATTAATTTTTGTGTAGCCATCATCATGAGTTCAGTAGGACTCATCTCTATTATATTTTTATTTACAACCTGCGAGGTGTCAATTGACAACAATGATGGACCTCCTACTGGTTCCCTATCAGATTTGCCTTTCTTCACCTCTGACAATTTATCCTTTATTGCTTCCTCACTTGCACCAGTGGCTTCACCACTTTGTGCAGTCTCTGTAACAGTCAGTTCCTCTGTAGGAACTGTAACCTCAACCTGTACATTTGTATCTAGAGGACTGTTATCCTCAATATTAGTATCCTGTACAATATCAACCTTTTCACTCTCTGTATTAGCCGGTGTCTCAACATCTGTCTTTACACTTGTATCTGTCGGAGGCTTAATTTCTACTATCTTAATGTTTTTCAAAATTGAGGGTAAAGTACCAATAATACCATTTCCTTTTCCTTCAACTGGGTTGATACATAGTCCTGATATAGGTATAGGATAGGTTCCCCTAATCCAAGAACACACCAGGACCCTAGAAAGAACACAAGACTCCTAGAGGTTAAGGAATATCAGTTTGGCAAGTCTCACATCCCTTTCTTCCAAATAAAAGACTACCAGTACAAGGTCTCTTTCATTGACCGATACAAGGACCCTATGGTAAACAATGGTTTGGCCCCTTCTCCAATGAAAAAATGGCTATTTAAGGTTTGATTTGAAGTCCCCTATGTCAGGGAGACCTCCTTCAATCATTGAATTTAGGTTCCCTCTACTGGTTTGGGTAACTACTACAACAAGGCCTACAAAACCTAGTAGCCTTGCCAGACCGATTTTCCACACTTAACTCTTTATTTCTCCAAAATTATAGACAAAAAATATAGTATTTGGATACCCTTTTGGGAGTTACAAAACATATCCTAAGGTTTCTTACTGGTAGGGAACCCAAGAATCCAAACCCTACTTTGGTTAGAAGGCTGATATAGCCCAATTAGGCCTATTTTACAAAGGAGTGTGTAGACACAGACCTTAAATCACCAAAAAAACTCAAGGAATGCTCTAAGTCAATTGAAAATAAACCAATTCCTAAGTATTAGGCCATGATCAAACCTTTAACCCCTAATATGAGTCCCGTTTGCTTACACTTACATGGTGGCCACATGGAGTTGCCCACCTTAATGCATCAAACCCTCACCTCCAACTGGTCCTAATCTGCAAAAGGCCTTCAAATTCCTAAAATACATTGGCCATACTTTCATCCCCTCCAAATCTGTGAACCACCAATGAAGGATCAGCAAGGTAAGGCCATTTCTTTGCAAAACCCTAGACAAAACTATCAAATCTAGAACACTTCTAGAAATTTGCCGATTTCTTCCTTGTCTTGGTGAATTAGGACCTCAGACTTGATGTATCACCCTAACACATCCCACTGGTTTCATAATTCTGAAATAATTGTACAGTATGGTACACCGTGTAGAATAACGGAATTGCAGAAAATTCTCAAAAATATATTACTTCAAGGATGCCAAAAGTTTACAAATTCATTATCTCCCCCCAATGATGATTGGGGATGACATTTTATACCTTCTTCAATGGTTATCAACCACCTTTTGAACCAAGGTGACCGTTGGAAAGAAGTGGCTATTTGAAACCAAAAGTTGTCATTAAAAGTTGTCAACAAAGTTGTCAAGTTTGAGTAACTTTTGACATATGTTAAATCCACCTACCTAGAGGTGATTTAGCATGTCCTAAACCTTCCTAAGACATATCCAACACATAAAAACCTAGAAAAATACTCAACCAAATACCCCTAGGCCCATATGCCCATGGTGTCTTATCAATTTGCCAAATCCATGTCATTGGGTAACAAGGTGGGGTTTATTACAAACAAATCAAACATCAAACAAACAAGACTACCCTATTACATAGATTGAAAGGTCAAATTCTCATGTGTGTCCTTTAGCCTTTATTTATCTTATTATCTTAGTCATGAGGTGCTCCTACAACATACTCCCAGAGTGAATGAATCTCGAGTCCACTTGAGATGAGATCATGTAATGTAGTGCCATGCTTCTTAATCTAATCTTCATTCAACCAAATGGCTTCAAAGTCTGGTTTTCCATTCCATTTGACCAAGTATTGTTTGTACTCATTGTTCCTGATCTTCTTTACAATCTTGGTGTCCAACACTTTTTCAAGTTTAGGTGGCTCATGTTTGGGAAGATCTATATTTGTTGCTTCCTCTAGGACCTATTGTGAGTTACCTGCATTAGAATCACCTTTAAAAGGAGTTAGATCACAAACATTAAAAGTAGGAGATATGCCAAGGTTTGATGGTAATTGAATTTCGTAAGAATTGGTGCCAAACTTCTTCAATATTTGACATGGTCCTACTTTCCTTTGCATGAGCTTAGTGTGTTTTCCCTTGGGTAACCTTTCCTTCTTCAAATTTTCCCAAACCAAATCTCCAACCTCAAATTGCATTTCTCTCCTTTTATGATCTGCATGTTATTTGTATTTTCTGATGACTTTTGAAGTTGTATTTTGACCTACTCATGAACTTCCTTTATGGCCTTAGAAAACCTCTCACCATTTACACTTATGGGATCCATATGGGGTAGTTTTCTCAACTCCAATACCCCTCTTGGATGTAACCCATACACATTCTGAAATGGTGACTTCCCTGTGCTTCTATTTATAGTTTCATTGTAGGCAAACTCAGCTCAAGGTAAGATTGAATCCCACTTTTCACCATGCTGCCTTGTAAGACATCTCAACAAATTCCCTAATGACCAGTTTACTACTTTTGTCTGCCCATCCGTTTGTGGATGATAGGCTGATGAGGACAGATTGGTGCCAAGTTTCCTCCATAGAGTTCTCCAAAAATGGCCAACAAATTTGACATCCCCATCAGACAATATGTTCAATGGAAGTCCATGAATCCTTGCTACTTCTTTGAAAAACAAATCAGCTATATATGATGCATCACTAGTGGACTTACATGGCAAGAAATGTTCCATTTTACTAAACCTATCCACTATCACAAATACACTATCAAACCCCTTTTGGGTCCTAGGTAAGCCCATTACAAAGTCCATTGACACACTTTACCAAGGTCTTGAGGGAATGGGTAAGGGTTGATAGAGACCAACATTGGTACCTCTTCCTTTTGCCTTTTGGCAAATGGTGCATGTATCTACAAACTTTCTTACATCAACCTATAATTTGGGCCAAAAGTAGTGCCTTCTTACCAATTCAAGTGTCTTGTCCAAACCAAAATGACTTGCCATAGCTCAATTATGCTTTTCCTTGATGATATTAGTCCTCACTGAGCACTTTGGTATGCACAAGTGCCCACCTTTGAAAAGAATTCCATCTTGGATCATAAAATCAAAAAACTCCACATGATACTTTTCACCAAATTTAGTACATTCGTTGTAGATCTCCTTAAAGTCCTCATCTATAGCATACACATCTTTCATTGCATCAATACCAATGCTTTCTAATTGGATATCAGATATGGTTAGCACTCTCCTACTTAGTGCATCAGCCACTTTATTGGCTACTCCTTTCTTGTGTTTTATGGAAAAGGTATAGCCTTATAGAGATTCTACCCACTTCATATGCCTATGGTTTAACTATTCTTGGCTATTAATGAAACTCAAGGCTTGGTTGTCAGTATAGACCACAAATTCCTTTGGTAGCAGATAGTGTCCATTTTTTCAATGCCTGAACTAGTGCATACATTTCTAGGTCATAAGAAGAATATTTTCTCTTTGCCTCATTGATTTTTTCACAAAAGTATACTATAGGTCTGCCTTCTTGGCTTATGATTGCTCCTATGGCCACATGATTTGCATCACATTCAATCTAAAACACTTTGTTAAAATCAGGTGAAGAAAGTACTGGTTGTTGAGATACATTTTTCTTGAGAGTTTCAAATGCATCATTTGCCTCCTTTGTCCAAGAAAACTTGCACTTTTGACCACCTTTTATGGTTTCCAACATTGGAGCACATATCTGACCAAAACCTCTTATGAACTTTCTATAAAATGTGGCTAATCCATGGAAACTTATAACTTCACCAATAGTCTTAGGAGTAGGCCAAGAAAGAATTGCATTTACTTTATCCTGATCCATCTTTAGGTGACCTTTGGAGATCACAAATCCTAGGTAGATGAGCTCTTCTTGCATGAGAAAACACTTCTCCATATTGATCATCACTTCCTCTTCACTCAACCTTTTCAAAACCATGTCTAGATGCCTCAAGTGTTCTTCCTTTGTCCTGCTAAATACTAGGATGTCATCCAAATACACTATTACAAACTTCCATGTGGATTCTTTCAAAACTTCATTCATGAGTCTCATGAATGTACTTGGGGCGTTAGACAAACCAAATGGCATAATATTCCACTCATACAACCCTTCATTTATTTTGAAGACTGTTTTCCACTCATCACCAAGCCTAATCCTAATTTGGTAGTATCCACTCTTCAAATCAATTTTAGAAAAATATTTTGCAACCCCCACACAATCAAGCAAATATTCTATCCTAGGCATTGGAAATATATACCTTATGGTGATCTTGTTGAGAGATATTGAGTCAGTACAAAGCCTCCATGTTCCATCCTTTTTGGGTGCCAAAACTATAGGTATTGCACATGGGTTAAGACTCTTTCCAATTAGATCATAATCTAGAAACTCTTGAATCTACCTTGCCATCTCCTCATTTTGTTGTGGTGTGAGTTTGTATGCAGCCTTGTTAGGCAATATAGCCCCTAGGATCAAGTCAATACAGTGACTGATCTCTCTCATTGGTGACAAACTCCTTGGTACTCCATCTGTAACTATTCCTTGGTATCTACCAATGATCTCCTTCACTTCTGGATTGAGATCCTTGTCCTTTCCTTCTGCTCTATCATCTACAATAGGCTTCTCCTTTGAGGTTGGTATTGGAAGAAGTGCAAAGAATATTCCTTCTTCCATCTTTACCTTCTTGAGGAATGGTTTTCCCTCCATCATCATCACTTTGGACTCAGTTTCTTTATGCTCTTCATTGCTTTTAGTTAGGGGTAGTATCTCTATGACCTTGCCATTATTTGTGATGGAGTAGGTGTTCCTAAAGCCGTGATGGTGTGCTTTGAGGTCATACTGCCATGGTCTTCCAAACAAGAGGTGACAAGAATCCATGTTAACAACATCAAACAAAATCTTATCTTTATATGCATCTATATGGAATTTTACCCATGACTTCTCTTCTATAAGTGTTTGTTGCCCCTTTGTGAGCCAAGACACCTTATATGGGTATGGATGGGGTGTCCTCCTCAATTTCAACTTCTCTACCATTTCTATTGACACAAAATTCTTAGTAGACCCTAAGTCAACCAAAACTTTACATACCTTTCCTCCCGATTGGCAAGTGGTGCAGAAGATAAACTTCCTTTGAGGTGGCTCCATAAGTGTTGGTACCTTCAAGAGGGTTCTTCTCAATATTAGTGCCTCTCTTGTCTCTGGATAACCATATGAATCAGGTTTACTACTACCTTGGTAATCTGATTCTTGGGTTAGGTTGGCTCTCCTGTCTCCTTGGGATCTAGACCCCATCTTCTCTGAGCATCTGCTGGCAATGTGTCCCTCTTGGTTGCAGTTAAAATTTTCTATTGGTCCTGCTCTTCTTCCTAATGATCTTCCTCTAAAATTTGGCCTTCTAACTCTGAAGTTGCCCTTTTTGTTGTTGTTATTTCTTGAGGAGTCTTGACTACTCTCTCCTTGAAACTTAAAATTTGATCCTCTTCCTCTGAAGTTACTCCTTCCTCTTGGCTACTTACCCCTTCCTCTACTACTCTGCTCTTGTCTCCTTTTGAGCTTCTCCCCTACCTTTAATGCTAATTGATAGCATTTATGAACAATGTCAGGGCATAAGAGGTTCAACTCTTCTTGTATGTTCCATCTTAGGCTGTTTAGATACCTTGCCACTCTTTCACTTTCATCTTCAACCTTCTTAGACTTTATAATCAATTTATGAAATTCTTCAGTATAGGCACACACATCCATCTCTTTCTATTTGAGATTTTGCCTTCTCTTGTGTAATTGGACTTCATAGTCCTCAGGTACATATACTTCCTTGATCTCTACAATCATCTTCTTCTAAGAGGTGATCATTCCTCTTCCCTCTTTTACTCTTTCTCCTTGCACAAAATTCCACCATGTCAGGGTTGCTCCCTACATTTTTGACTTGGCAATCTTCATCTTTTGGTTGTCAGCAACGTCTTCACATTAAAAAAAATTGTTCAAGGACTCTATCTAGTCCATCACTCCATCGACATCTATCTTCCCACTAAAAAATAGGAAGGTTTGATTTCTGGTCCATGGTTCTCCTCTCTACGGACTTCAAGGCATCGACTAGGTACCTATGCTCTGCGGTAACTTCCTCTTCTTCCTTCCCTTGTGGGTTCTCCTCTTCTTCTCCCACTTCCTCTGAGTGGTCAGGTCCTCTCTCCAACCTGCCTTCAAAGTTCTCAATCAACTTCCTAAGTCGATCATTCTCTTCTGTGTTCTCTTGCGCCATCCTGTCAAGTTCCACACTTGTCACCTTTGGAGGCATTCTTCTAGCCTCACCCTTTGATTCTTTTGTTGACATGTACTATTCTTCTTCCCAAAAGGATTCCTCCTATGCTCTAATACTAATCTGATGCAGAGTCCCGATATAGGTATAGGATAGGTTCCCCTAATCCAAGAATACACCAAGGACCCTATCAATTACACAACACTCCCAGGGGTTAAGGAATATCAGTTTGACAAGTCCCACATCCCTTTCTTCCAAACAAAAGACTACCGGTACAAGGACCCTATGGTTTGGTCCCTTCTCCAATGCAAAAATGGCTATTTAAGGTTTTATTTGAAGTCCCTTGGGTCAGGGAGACCTCCTTCAATCACTGAATTCAAGTTCCCTCTACTGGTTTGGGTAATTGCTACAACAAGGCCTACAAAACCTAGTAGCCCTACCAGACCGATTTTCCACACTTAACTCTTTATTTCTCCAAAAGGCTAGGAAAAAAATCCCGAATTTGGATACCCTTTTAGGAGTTACAAAACATATCCTAAGGGTTCTTATTGGTAGGGAACACAAGAATCCAAACCCTACTTTGGTTAGGACACCGGTATAGCCCAATTAGGCCTATTTTACAAAGGAGTGTGTAGACACAGACCTTAACTCACCAAAAAAAAGTTCAAGGAATACTCTTAGGCCATTGAAAATACACCAATTCCTAAGTCTTAGGCCATGACCATACCTTTAACCCTTGATGTGAGACCTGTTTGCTTACACTTGCATGGTGGCCACATGGAGTTGCCACCTTAATGCATCAAACCCTCACCTCCAACTGGTCCTAACCTGCAAAATACCTTGAAATTCCTAAAATAAATTCTCCATACTTTCATCCACTCCAAAGCCGTGAACCACTAATGGAGGATCAGCAAGGTAAGGCCATTTCTTTGCAAAACCCTAGACAAAACTGTCAAATCTAGAACACTTCCAGAAATTTGTTGATTTCTTCCTTGTCTTGGTGAATTAATACCTTAGACTTGATGCATTTGAAAGGTCACTGGCCACCCTAACACATCCCACTGGTTTCCTAATTCCAAAATGATCATACAGTATGGTACAACATGTAGAATAAAATAATTGCAGGAAATTCTCAGAAATATATTACTTCCATGATGCCAAAAGTTTACAAAGTCATTCTCTCCTCCCAATGATGATTGGAGATGACATTTTATACCTTCCTCAATGGTTATCAACCACCTTTTTAACTAAGGTGACCGTTGGAAAGAAGTTTCTATTTGCAACCAAAAGTTGTCAGGTTTGAGCAACTTTTGACATATGTGAAATCCACGTACCTAGAGGTGCTTCAACATGTCCTAAACCTTCCTAAGACATCTCCAACACATAAACACCTAGAGAAATACTCAAACAAATATCCCTAGGCCCATATGCCCATGGTGGCTTATCAATCATGCTCCTCATATCAAGGAAGGCTCTTCGGAATTCTTTTTCATTGAGTTCTTCATGTTCCCCAATCATTTCAGACATCTTTGGATGGATTCTTTGTTTTCCATTTTCTTGATTGTATTCTTCAAGCTTGTCTTCACCTTGCTGAATCTTGAATCTCGTTAGCATCCAATTCTACAATACTAGTCAAAACACAACTCTCATACCAAACTTGATCTGATTTAGGATCTATGACAATTGCTTTAACAATGCTTAATGATTACAATAAAGAATTTAGCGATTAATAAATGAATTAACACAATAGGAATGATTTAATGAACATAGCATATTAAAGATGATGAACAGAAATAAATAGAGAGAAAAGATAGAAGACAAAACACAATTGATATCGGAGTTCACCAAATGGCTACGTCTCTGGGTCCCTCTCCAATAGAGTGATCGATCTGATTATGCTCCAAAAATTAGAATTACAACTATGATAAGACCTTTCCCTTCATTCATGATGGCATAGCCTTACTCCAAAGTGCATAAATGACATCAAAGTCTCCTTAACATTCTCCACTTCACATCACCTGGAATGCCTTTCAAAAGGCCTATCACCCACTTTTATACATAATTTTCCCATATGAGGTTAAAACCACCGTAATTAATAAAATAACCCCCTTTCAACATTTACAACCCTTTATGGTTTTTATGGTTGTGGCATTATTCATTGTAAGTGTTTGGTTTGAACCATATAAGCTTATTTATGGGTTTTTGGGCTTAAGTTAATATTAAAAATAACACCGCCCAAATTATTATTTTTTCTCTGGTAAGTGGCATGATGGTGGCTAAATCTTTTAGCGGTCAGGAGATTGGGAGTTCAACCCCCATCACTAATATTTAATTCTGCCATGTTTAAATTTATAAATGACAAATAAAAATGATGGTTGTTATTTCACGGGCAATGATGGGGTTGCTGGTTAGTACAAAGAAAGTGAAGGGGTCAAACCCTTAACTAAATTTTGTTCAACTGTTCAGTGAACCTGTATAGAAGGTTAGGCCTAACAGACTTTTTGTTGAACCATTCACAAAATGAGGTGCCACGAATGTTAGGCCATCCCTCTATAGAAATTCCTACAACCAAAGACAGAGATGCACAGACTACAAGAAGTAGAAGAGCCACCTTTATCTTCTTCTATTACAAACAAAATAATCTCAAAGACAAATCAAACATTTTTTCATATATTTATCCTCGTGATTAATTTCAAATTTGAATTTTCTGCGGCATAAATTTTTGACATAAAAATGTCAAGCATGTTATTTATAGATAACTAAACATGGCTATTACTTTGAATAGGCTAGTGACTTACCAAAACTATGGATAGTAGGGCAAACCAATTGGCTTTATGTAGTAGGGGCTACCTGAAGCACCCTGTTCCGTGAAGCCAACTTTCTATCTTTCATTGACAAGAATGCAGTTCGAGAAGAATAGCCCTGTAGATTGGTTCCCGAAAATAGAATCACTGCATTGCCATTAAAATAATAGTTGTGTAAAAAGATGTTATCTGTAGGCACAAAATCAAAACATGAAAATGATAGTGTGTTTCTATAGATGACCAACTACTCATATCGGATGTGTGAGAGAGGAACATACATCTTCAGCCTCCATGAATTTAGTTGATAACTAAAATTGTGCAATGCCCACAACCATCGCTATGTCTCTGTGCACTTGTCATTCTAATAGTAACTCAATTTGGGAGCACCAACCTTAGGTTGAAATCTCTTTGCTTGGGAACCAAAGATTATATATTCATTTTATATTCATTTTTTAAGATCAAAGTCATTCAAGACACAACCCTAACTTCATCACTTACCATGTTAATGTCTTGTATTCAACAAAATTTAATCCATGATAGACTCATTTTAAACTATTCAATTTCACCAATAAATCAAAAACCATTGAAATTATGGAAATTTGTCCATGTGCACAGGTTGGAAGGATTCTGGCAATGTTGTGAAACTTGTTTCTTTCCTATAAAGATGCGAATAATGAGGAACCTCATTGTTTTGAGAAAGATTGATTCTGTTAGAATAGTCTAGTAATTTCTACCATCATCTAGATGGTCTCTAGATAGTCTAGTTGCTTCCACCACCGCCCAACATTAATGGAAAATCTAGAAAGATCTCCTATGGCGGTGATTCTATTCTCTGCAGACCTCTATAAATAGAGGTGATGTAACCCATTCTTGTAAGCAATAAAAAATACATGTTTGCTTCATGTACAGCAATACACTTGCGTAACATCTGTTATATTTCTTAAATGCCTCTGCCCACTTCATAGTGGTATTAGAGTCATCAAAGCCAACCTTTATTGCAGCCTGTAGGAGACAATACTGATTGGTGGAAAAATGTAAGGAGATTGCAGGTTGAGAGGTTCGAGGAAGCAAGAAAATTAAGAACTCTAAAAAAGGGGAGACAGAGCCAGCAAAGGAATTGCAGATCAAGGAAAGCTAAGCGCTTTTCCCAGGCAACAAAAATTGCAGCCATTTAAAGAAGTAAAAGAGAAAGATTGTTGAAAAAATATGAGGAAGACCAAGCAGTCTTAAGCAGAAGTCGATTGAAGAGACCACTAGAAATACACAACAGAAAGGGTGCCAAGAAAGTGAAAGAGGCTGTAGCCAAGAAAGGAGGAGATTAGTCATATTTCTGAAGAAGAAGAAGAGTTGTTGAAGGATGAAATACAATCATGGCATCAGGTATGAATTATATGCAACCTCTAATTCCAATGTTTATAGGAAAGAATTATGATACTTGGGCAATAAGAATGAAGACATTATTTCAATCTCAAGAATTGTTGGATATAGTAGAGAAAGGGTTTGTAGAACCACAAAATGAGGCATCATTAACCCCAAATGAAAAGAATGAGCTTGAGGAGAATAGGAAGAAGGACATAAGGGCCTTACAAATTATTCAACAAGGTATGGATGTTATTGTTCTTGCTAGAATTAGTGGAGTTACTTCAACCAAGAAAGCATGGGAAATATCAGAGACAACATACCAAGGAACAAGTAAGGTTAAAGTAGCAAAGTTGCAAGCACTTACAAGGGATTTTGAAAATATTCAAATGAAAGAAACTGATTCAGTAGAACAATTTTCAGTTCATGTTATGAATGTGGTTAATCAAATTAGATTAAATGGTGATGACCTAACAGATCAAAAAGTTATAGAAAATATTCCTAGATGTTTGCCTAGCAAGTTTGATACTATTGTGGTTGCAATTGAAGAGTCTAAAGACTTGTCAAAATTGTCTATAGATGAGTTGTTTGGATCATTATACAATCATGAATACAAGTTGAATAGGAATAGTAATTCTTCATTAGAGAATGTCCTCAAATCACATATGGCATTTGGCAGAGGTAGAGGAAGAGGAAATACAAGATTTAGAGGAAGAGGAAGAGGCAATTTTCAAAGAGAGGAAAGAAGAAGTCCTGAACTAGGAGGAAGGAGAAATCAAAGTTTCAACACAAAAGGATGTAGCAATAATCAATCATCACAAAGGTATGATAAGTCCAATATTGAGTGTTACTACTGAAAGAATTATGGACACTCTGTTAGTGAATGTTGAAAGAAACAAGTTGATATAGGAAAGCAAAATGCAATTTTTTTTGAAAATAGTTTAGAAACATTGTTTATTACATGTCATATAGCACAAGAAAGTCCAAGTGATTCTTGGTTTCTAGATAGCAAGTGTAACAATCACATGATAGGAAATAGAGATTTATTTGATTACTTGGATAGCTTAATTAAATCAGAAGTGAAATTAGGTAATAATGACACAGTGGAAGTAATGGGAAAAGGTACAATCAATGTGATGACAAATTTTAGTAAGAGGACTATTCCTAATGTTTCTTATGTACTGGGTTTGAAACATAATGTCATAAGTGTGGGTCAACTTGTTCAAAAATCTTATAAGGTTGTCTTTGAGAATAATGTGTGTACTATATTTGATAAATCTCCTAGTAACATGATAATTGCAAGGATTGAAATGACAAAGAATAGGATGTACCCACTTTGAATGAAGAGTGAAAAGGTTGGAGAAGCTGAAGTGAATTTCAAGGCAACTTGTTTGGATCAAGTATGGGTATGGCACTTGAGGTATGGTCATCTTCACTTCAAAGGATTATCTTTATTGCAGCAAAAGAAAATGGTAAAAGGATTACCCCCAATTAAAGAGCCACTAAATTCATGTAATAGTTGTATTTTGGCTAAACAACATAGAGATAAATTTCCAAAAGGGATGTCATATAGAGCATGGAAACCTCTAGAGATTGTACATATAGATATATGTGGTCCAATGCAAACACCATCATTAGGAGGGAGAATTTATTTTTTTACTTTTATTGATGATTTTAGTAGAAAAATATGGGTTTATTTCCTTAAGTACAAATCAAAAGCATTTGGAAAATTCAAAGAGTTTAGAGCATTGGTTGAGAAGCAAAGTGACCTACCCATCAAGGTATTGAGATCATATAGAGGTGGAGAATACAAATCAAATGAGTTCTTAGAATATTGCAAGTATAATGGAATAAAGAAACAATTCACTACAAATTACACACCTCAACAGAATGGTGTTGCAGAAAGAATGAATAGAACAATAATGGAAATGGCAAGGAGTATGCTGAAGGGAACTTACCAAATGAATATTGGGTTGAAGCAGTAGCTTGTGCAGTATATATCTTAAATAGGAGTCCAACAAAAAGTGTGAAAGACAAGGTTCCACAACAAGCATGGAGTGGTAAGTCTCATTGTGTATCTCATTTTAGAATTTTTGGATGTGTTCCATTTGCACATGTGCCTAAATAAATAAGAAGTAAGTTGGATGATAGAGGTGAGAAATGCATCTTTGTTGGCTATTGTGAACAATCCAAAGCATATAAGTTGTTTAATCGCATCACTAAGAAGGTTATCATTAGTAGAGATGTTATTTTTAAAGAAGAAGAAGAAGCCTGGGATGGAAGTATAGACAAGGCAATCACAGGTATTGTAGCAATACCTTATGATGAAGAGGAAGGAAAAGAACAAGGAAGCCAAGGAGATCAATTGTATGAACAAGAAGAAACTTTCTCAAGAAATCCACAAGGTGAAAACTTAGCAAGGGATCTTGAACAAGAATCTTCAAGTCATTCCTCTCCTAACTCACAAGTAAGTAATGACTCTAATCCTACACTTGCATCATTAAAATCAAGAAATAGAAGTAAGAAAACTAGAAGTCTACAAGAAATTTATGATCAAGAGATGGAATAGATTTGCAATAAAACTTTTCTTTTTTTGCTCATGATCCTACATATTTTGAAGATGCAATTAAAGAAGAATGTTGGGTTAAAGAAATGAATGAAGAAATAGAATCAATAGAAAATAATGACATGTGAGAATTAGTAGATTTTCCAAAGGGAAAAGAATGCATAGGAGTAAAATGGGTTTACAAGACCAAATTTAATGCAAATGGAGATATAAAAAATCACAAGGCAAGGTTAGTAGCCAAGGGATTTACACAACAATATGGAGTAGATTATAATGAAACATTTGCACCCGTCGCAAGACTTGATATAGTTAGAATGGTATTAGCTATACCATCTCAAAACAAGTGGAAGGTTTACCAAATGGATGTCAAATCGGCTTTATTAAATGGTTTTCTAGAAGAAGAAGTTTGATTACAACAACCACCAGGATATGAGAAAAATGGGCAAGAAGATAAGGTATACAGGTTGAAAAAGGCACTCTATGGACAAAAGAAAGCACCTAGAGCATGGTATAGTTGGATTGATACATACATGATGAATAATGGATTCAATAGAAGCAACAGTGAGCCTACACTATACACGAAGGACAACAAACAAGGTCAGATTCTAATTGTTTGTTTATATGTTCATGATTTGATCTTTACTGGAAGTTTATCTACTGATGAGTTTAAAATAGAAATGAAAAAAGAATTTGAGATGACAGATTTGGGATTAATGAGATATTTTCTTGGAATTGAAGTTATACAAAATAATAAAGGGATTTTCATTTGTCAAACAAAATATGCAAAGGATGTATTAAAGAAGTTTAGAATGATAAATTGCAAACCATCATATACTCCTATAGCAATAGGGAGAAAGCTTAGCAAATAAGATAAAGAGTACAAAATTGATTCAACCATATTTAGAAGACTTGTTGGAAGCTTGATGTATCTCATTGCAACTAGGCTAGATATTATGTATGGAGTCAGTTTGATATCTAGATTTATGGATACACCTAAGAATTCACATTGGCAAGTTGGAAAGAAAATATTGAGGTATATCATAGAGATAATAGACTATGGGATATTCTACTCCACAACAAATAATTTTGAATTGATAGGATATATAGATAGTGATTTTGCAGGGAGCATTGATGATTGAAAGAGTACTTCAGGTTATGCATTTCATCTTGGAACAGGAGTTGTTGCATGGGCATCAAAGAAACAACCTATAGTGACTATTTCATTAGTGACATGTCAAGCAGTATGGATGCGAAGGATTTTGATGGACTTAAAGCATGATCAAAAAGAGTCAACAATAATCTACTGTGATAATAAGTCAACAATTGCACTATCAAAAAATCATGTCTTAAACAAAAGAAGCAAACACATTGACACAAGGTACCACTTCATCTGAGAATTGGTTAATAATAGAGAAATCAACTTGAAGTATTGTATATCTGAAGAACAATTGGCAGACATATTCACAAAGGCATTAGCACAAAAACAATTTGAATATTTAAGAGAAAAGTTGAATATTGTAAATAGCAATGTAATTAGTAGACATTGGGGGGGGGGTGTAGAATAGTCTACTAATTTCTACCATCATCTAGATGGTCTCTAGATAGTCTAGTTGCTTCCACCACTGCCCAACATTAATGACAAATCTAGAAAAATCTCCTATGGCGGTGATTCTAGATCATTCTCTGCAGACCTCTATAAATAGAGGTGATGTAACCCATTCTAGTAAGCAATAAACAATACATGTTTGCTTCATGTACAGCAGTACACTTGCGTAACATCTATTATGTTTCTTAAATGCCTCTGCCCACTTTAGCTTCTTGGTTACCCAAGTGGGTCCATAAATACTTGCACTATTAAGCTTACCCTTTCTAGGTTTACCTATAGGAGCTTTGTCACTTGATATTTCCTTCCTTGATATTAGCAATTCATGATTTTTATGCTCATAGATGGAATGAATGAATAGTTAAATTATTTTTGTGCTTGCATAGTAACATAGAAGACATGGTTGTTTATTGAGCTTTTTATATCATTGGATTTTTTAATTAAATATGTTCTAAGCGTCAGCCTAGTCTTTAATAACCAATATGAAAAGAGACATGTTAGCCTAGTCATCAAAAGAGGTTTCCATAAAGTTTTCTTTTTTAACTACAGGCAATTGACAAACCTATTAGCAACACATTTGGCCTCATGAGAGTAAAGTTTAATTTGAAATTTATCATAATTCAATTAGAATGTGAACAACTCTAATTCTTCCTCTTTGCTATATGACTAGAGTAGAGAGAGTCTGCACTATTATTCTACATCCCTTAAAAATAAAATAAATTGATATTAGATAAAAACATAGTTTGTGATACGATAAGAACATACCTGTTGGTGACAATTGTAACTGTGGCTCCAACAATTATTTGGAAATAAGAATGAATGTAACAAGCACCAACTCGCTCTCAATTATTTTTGGAGTCCAAAGAAATTTGATTATTAAAATTAAATATTATGTTATATTATAAAGATAAAATTTGTATATTAATATTTTTAAATATTTTATGTTTGTTCATCTTAGTTTTTGCTATATGTTAATTTATATAAGAGATATAACATATATTTTTGTTGTCTTGTATATTTAACATGGTAATATATACATATGTAATGTATATACATACATATGTATATGCATATCTATATATATACATATCTATACATATAGATACATATACATACATACATATATACATGTATGTATATATTCCATCAATATTAACTCATAATGGATTTCTATTTTGCAGACAATGGAACATAAAGATCCCTTGAATCAATTGACTACTAGTGTAGCAGAGAAATGTTAGCATGTTTTAAAATTTTATAATTTTAATCACATCAAGAGATTATTTTTGTTTCAGCTCTTTAAATATTTTTTTTCTTTATTCTTGATGTTATTTTTGTGACAATTCCTTCTATTGTGTCCATATTGAATGGCTACTAAGTTACTAACTAGAATTTGCTTCACATAGATAGAACAAACTATAAACGAATTACTCCAATAAACGTGATATAGATTACTATCGACATTACTCATTACACATTACCCATTACACCTCACGTAGATGCAAGCACTAGTTATTAGCTAGGCGATCTTTAGGTGAGAACCATTCCCACCGGAAAAATGTCTCACGCCACCTTTTAGTTTCTAGCCGCCGTAATTGGGGGAAATAAAATAAGGAAACCAAGTCAACTTATTCATCAAAATAGAAATTTATGATGCTTTTGCATCCTTGTCATACACATTTTTGGCTTTACTTGAACATATGAAGCCGCGGTTTACGAAGCAACTACCATGGCTCAGGAAACTCTGCTCAACAAAGGCAGACATCCTCCTAGGAGGTTGTGAATTTATGACACCCTATTAATTCTTGATAATCACACAGAAACAGTGTTGTTTTATCCTAGGAATACAGATAAATATGTTAGGAAAAAGATATGCCATTGAACTTTGAAACCGCCCTCTACAAGTGACCATTGAGAAGTTTTATCATATAACTTTGAAAATGTGCCAGGTGAATTATCCCTAATGTTAATCTTCCTCTCTTTGTTTTGTTTTTATCTTTATGTATCGTATATTCATATTATGTTTATAGGGGGCGAAAGGGTGGTATTTAGTTGAGTGGAAGCATTACTAATGGATTATCCATAACCATGTAATTAATAGATTTTGTTTTGCTAATTGAAGCTGTTGGGATTGGCATCATAGTTGTGCACCAAAGATTTTAGCCTTTAGGAAGTTATTTGTATGGTAAAAAATAATGTTTAAATATTGTGATGGCATTGATGGCATTTGTACGTTCTTTTATCCAGTGTAAATTGAAAGGTTGAAGGCCAACAAACTTTTGTCCTTTTGTATATTCCTTCTAATTGTGACTCTTGGAGTCATGTATATTGAAAAGGCTTTATATACAGCTGCTGCTGTCATTTGTAAACAATTTTTCTTTTCACATAATACAATTACTCTGCTTAGTGTGGATGTAGGCAATTACCGAACCACGATAAACTTTTGTGTTCTTGTTTATTGTTTTTTTCTTTCATTTTATGTCATTCTACAATTGGTATCAGAGCTGGGCGAACAACTATTTGGAAATTTGGTGATTAAATTTCCTAAGAATGGAAGATTTGAAAGTTCAGAAATTTTCTAGGAAGAACTATGGGATATGGAAGATTCAAATGAAATCTTTGTTGATCAAGCAAGACCTCTCTCTTGCACTTGAGGGAAACACAAAGAAGCCAGTTACCATGAAAGATGAAGATTGGGAGAAGCTTGGTGAAAAAGCCAAGGCAGCAATGTTCCTTGCATTAGGCGATAATGTCTTGCATAATGTTGCAAGTGAATCAACAACAAAGGAGGTATGGGATAAACTGGCCAAAACATATGAGCAAGCATCCATTGCAAATAAAGTTTTTATCATGAAGAAGTTGTATAAACTCAAGATGAGGGAAGGTGAAACCATGACAAATCACCTTAATGAGTTTAATACCCTGATCAACCAAGCAAATTCGGTTGGCATGCTACAAGACGATGAGAACAAGGTTGTTTTATTATTGAGTTCTCTTCCTACCAGCTGGGATGGACTTGTGACAACAATAAGCACTTCGACATCAAGCTCCAAGAAGTTGTCTTTCGATGAAGTTTCAGTCACTCTTCTCTCCGAAGACTTGAGTTGGAAAAATAATGAATCCTCATCCGGTGATGCTCTCACTATGGTGAGCACCGAGAATAGAGAAAGAAGCCAACATAAAGGCAAAAATAATTATAACAAACGAAGGTCCAATTCAGCAAGAAGATTGCAGTCTAGGGGAAGAGAAGGCGATTGTTGGTTTTGTGGAAAGTTTGGACATGTTAAGAAGGATTGTCGAAAATTCAAAAAGGCACAAGACAAAGTATTGGACAACGGAGCAAACATAGTCCATGATAAAGATGATGGGATTCTAGTGCTAGCCACAACTGATACTAAATCCGATTCATGGGTAATTGATTCCAGCACTTCTTTTCATGCTTCCTCTCTCACGGATGCATTCACAAATTATCAAAAAGGAGAATTTGGAGAAGTATATTTGGGCGACAACAAAGCTTGTCAAATCATTGGAAAAGGTGATGTTCTCTTACACTTAGATGGAGGAGCCAAATTATTGCTCAAAGATGTGAGACATGTTCCACAATTAAAAAGAAATCTGATTTCAATCAGCCAATTATATACACAAGGCTTTAAAACTGAACTCACGGACACTTGGAAAATAGCCAAAGGCTCCTTGGCTATTACAAAAGGAGACAAGATGAGTAGTCTCTACATTGTGAAAACCATTAGTGAGGTGGAAGCTGCTATGACTCTTGTGGGCAGCGATGTGGCTCTTTGGCATCAAAGATTGGGTCACATGAGCAAGAAAGGACTTGAGGTGATGCTCAACCGTGATCAAATTTCGGGTCTACAATCAGAAAATTTAGAGTTTTGTGAACATTGTCTTCATGGAAAGCAAAGATAGGTCAACTTCTTAAAGAATGGGCATGACAAGAAGATGACATTGTTGGAGCTAGTGCACTCAGATGTCTTTGGACCTACGGAGGTAACCTCTTATGGAGGCACAAATTATTTTGTTACTTTCCTTGATGATTGTACTAGGAAAGTTTGGATTTATATGATGTCAAATAAATTTGAAGTTTTTTCAAAATTTAAAGTTTTTAAAGATCTTGTTGAAAATCAAAGCGGTCACAAGATAAAAAGTTTAAAAACGAATAATGGAGGTGAATTTTGTTCTTTGGAGTTTGATAACTTTTGTGCAGATTTTGGTAGTAGAAGGATTAAAGTTGTCCCTTACACTCCGCAAGAAAATGGGGCAGCAGAAAGACTCAATAGAACTATTCTTGAGAAAGCTAGATGTATGCTTTTGAACGCCAGTTTGGCCAAAGAATTTTGGGCGAAAGCATTTAACACAACTGTCTATTTGATTAACTGGAGCCCTTCATCTCTATTGGAGTTCGGTATTCTGGAAGAAGAATGGTTGGGTCAGAGGATTTCCTATGCACATCTTCGAGTTTTTGGATTCGCAGCTTATGTCCCTGTCCCAAAGGAAAAGAGGACAAAGCTTGATTCTAAATCACAAAAAGGTATCTTTGTAGGCTATGGCAAAGACCAGTTCAGATTTAGAATTTGGGATCCAGTTGCAAAGAAAATAATAAGAAGTTGGGATGTAGTCTTCAATGAGAAGATATTTCCATCTTTAAAAACCGAGGAACAATCAGAAGTTGAGTATCTTCCATTCTCAATTTTTGAGAATAATAATGGTTCTAATCCTATGACATTATTTTAGTCTGCTCAAGGACAAAATATGATATATTCAACACCGAATTATGTTCTAAATCCTCCATTTTATTCCTCAAGCTCTGAACTGAATAGTGAATGGCCAGAATAGGGGACATCATTGTTTAAAGGGAATCAGAGCCCACTCCATAACACTCCTTTGATAGCCGCGGTGATGTGGATACACAACAGGTCATTTGGGGGGATGCGCACATAGAGAAAACAAATTATGGAGCTCGCGTGGAGGACAGTCAAAATGGTGTTTCAACCACATTTTAAAATAAATTTGGGGATGCCAATTATTTTCAGAATAGGGGATTAGTTGAGTCACATAACACACATGGTATCCATGCAGAACCAAATCACAGGAATGCACAATAGGGATGGGGTTAACGTGAAACAAATCTCAGTCCAAATATTGAACCCACACTGTAGCAGATTCCTAGACTGAATCCCCAAACTCTCAGTCAAATCCAAGGAGATTTTCCACAGGGTACTTGCACACATAAGGAAATTGGTGAACGGATGAATATCAACAGCGGGCAAAATAACGTTGAATGTCAACAATGGTCTCATGGAACAAATGTCTCACCGAAAGACATTGGCCACAATTTGGGTAGGGTTGAATGCCAGAAAGAAAGATTGGAGGAACAAACAATATCCTCATGTGATCACACGCAGCAGGGGAAGCCATTTGTTGAAAATAGAGCTATGAATAGCTCGCAACCTTTTGATAATCGCCGCTTATGTGATGATTCCCATTATACTCAGCATCTCACATCAAATTGCAGCATTGAATCGTAGGCTCCATTCGGCAGTGGAAACATACAGGCACAAGAAGGTATTGAAACCAATACAGTTGGAAATTTTGGCACTATGGATCCAAGTCATGTTCTAGAATTGAGAAGATCTTCCAAGCAACGGAAAATTCCACAAAATTTTTTTGATTATCAGTTGTTGTATGCCGAAGAGGCAGAGCCAGAATTATTAATTTTCGAGAAAATCGAACAATCCAGTTTTAAAAAGGCATGTTTGAGCAGCGATCATGAAAAATGGATGATTGCTATGAAGGAAGAAATGAATTCCCTTGATACAAATAAAACATGGGAATTGGTTACACTACCTCCAAATCAAAAACCACTCAAGAATAAATGGGTGTATTGGTTGAAGGATGAGGGCAACAGTGGTAAAAGATACAAGGCTCAGTTAGTGGTAAAAGGGTATGCTCAGCGACAAGGGATTGACTTCAATAAGATTTTCTCACCGGTTGTCAAAATGACAACAATCCAGATGGTTTTGGGACTAGTAGCCATTTGGGTTCTTGAGTTGGAACAACTTGATGTGAAAACCACGCTTCTACATGGTGATGTAGATGAGGAGCTATACATGGAACAACCTCAATGATTCATCAAGAAGGGATAAGCGCATCTTTATTGCAGGATGAAACAGAGTTTGTATGGGCTCAAACAAGCCCCAAGACAATGGTATTTGAAATTTCATCATTTCATGCTTGAGCATAATTTCACTAGATGTGAATCCGATCCATGCATCTATTACAAGAAACTTTTGAATGGTGAATTTGTTATTCTTCTTCTCAATGTTGATGATATGTTGGTAGCAGGAACAAGCTCCAGAATTGTTGGTGAGCTAAAAACTAAATTGGCAAGCACATTTGCCATGAAGGATCTAGGGGTAGCCAAGAAGATTCTTGGTATGACTATCACCCGTGATAGGAAGAAGAGGGAGATCACTTTGTCACAAAAGGAATACATTGACAAAGTCATTGAGAGATTTGGCATGGCTGACACACATAGTGTTTCTACACCACTTGCTCCACATTTTCATTTATCTTCTGATTTGTGTCCAAAAACACAAGAAGAAAAGGATTTCATGGAAGGAATTCCTTACAAATCAGCAATTGGTAGCATTATGTATGCTATGGTTTCGAAACGCCTCGACATTGCTCATGCAGTGGGAGTTGTGAGTAGATTCATGAGCAATCCCGGGAAGACTCATTGGGAGGTCGTCAAATGGATATTAAGATATCTCAAAGGTACTTTTGATTTTTCTTTATGTTTTGGTTCTAATAATGTTCAGCTACAAGGCTTTACGGATTCGGATCTTGTTGGAGATTTGGATAAACGAAGGTGTACTATCAGTTACACATTCATGTTTGCTGGGGCTGCTATTAGTTGGGCCTCAAGGCTGCAACATTCCATTGCTCTTTCTTCTGCTGAAGCCGAGTAAGTGGCTCTTTCTGAAGGTGATCGAGAGATGATTTGGTTACAGCGACTTCTTGGTGACATGAAGTATCAACAAAATGATTATATTCTATTTTGTGATACTCGCAACGCCATCTTTATGGCTCACAATCACACATCTCAACGACGTTCAAAACACATAGACACACATGCTCATTTTGTGCATCACATGGTTGAAGAGGGCAAATTGAAAGTTGTGAAAATTGACACAAAGGTCAATCTAGCAAATATTTTCACCATGGTTGTAGGCAAAGAGAAGTTCGAATGTGCAAGAACTTCTCTTGGCCTTGTTAAGCTAAAGTAAAATCAGCAGGGCGAGCAGGGTAATGGGTGATTAGTGGCAGTGTCTGTTGACCATCAGGTGGGAGATTGAAAGGTTGAAGGCCAACAAACTTTTGTCCTTTTGTATATTCCATCCAATTGTGACTCTTGGAGTCATGTATATTGAAAAGGCTTTATATACAGTTGTTGTTGTCATTTGTAAACAATTTTTCTTTTCACATAATACAATTACTCTACTCAGTGTGGACGTAGGCAATTGCTGAACCACGATAAACTTTTTTGTTCTTGTTTATTGTTTCTTTCTTTCATTTTATTTCATTCTACATAAATGACTTGTTCATTTTGTAGGTATGATTATAAATTGAGTGGAATGTTGGAATCCTTGAAACGGTATGTTGATTTTGGGTACACTTCTTATCTTTTGTATGTTTACAGGCTGATATTATTAATTCATTTCTAGAGTGAAATGGATTCAAATAAACTCAATTCTTGTTCTTGAGTCAGTGTATGCTATGGGTATTAGTGTGACACGATACAAAATTATAATGTTGAAGAATAATTTTGATATATTAAAAACTTGTAGAAGATGAATGCTAAGGAAAAAGCTTAGAAAATACAGGGAACATAATTCAATATAGAAAAATTTCAAAGAAACTCGAGATCAATCTAGAATCATCGAAAATCAGGAAGAGAAAAACTGCGAACAAGATATTGGCAAATAAATTGGAGTTTCTTCTCTTCTTAGTTTAATGAATTTATAAAGGATTTTAAATTTTCTAATTAAATCTTTGGTTAATTGAAAATTCTTTAGATTACCTGTGTACTGTTAATATTATAATTTTAATTTTTAAGACTTAAAATCAAATTTTATGTTTGGTTTATTAAAAAATTATGTAAAAGTCATAAATTATATTCATTTATGGTCTAAAGTGAGAACTGGGTTGAGAATACCACATAATATACATGTAAAAAATAAATTTATCATAAAAATTAAATATACTACTTGAATATCAATTCTTCAAATTTGAATCTCATAACTTGTAAGAAAATATTGATCGTAAAGTTGATTGATCTATACATAAGAAGGGGAGATATATTTTGAAAATTTTACCTAGATTCTCTACCATAGTTTGTTTTGGAAGCCACTAATCTCCACATAAAAATGGTGTTCTGTAGGATTTTCAAAATATGCAAAACACAACTGATTTGGACCAAATTTTTAGCATTAAATCTTCATGATCTCCATCCCCATTGTTGTAAAAACACAAAAAAATGCACAAAAAATCGTCTTGTTTCGCACATCTAAAGTTTTTTTAGTGCCATTTTATGTGGAGATTAGTTGTTCAGTTTGTTTTAATGTGAAGAGTGATAGTAGAGTTGGATCATGATTTAGACTATAGATCATTAGGTTGAACTTAGAAAGTTGTACAAACAAAGGTGTCAATGCATATTATTTTGAATCCAACAAATTGAACCCCAATGTAATTCAACACAAATTGTCATATAATAATAATTTTCATGACCCAATAAAAAACAAGAATGGTATTTTGCAACACATTAAATCAGTTATTGAAATACATTTTAGGATAAACCAGTTTCAATGTAAGACAAAAGTGGGCATCATTTCAAACATAATATTCTTATTTTTTATTTTATTTTATTTTAAAAACAATAGTCTTCATTATATTTGTATTTTTTTCTATTAATTATTATATTTTTAAAAAATATATAATAATAACAATTAATGAAAAGAAAATTATGTATTACATTTATAAAAATAAATAAATAAATATAATCATTGCACCTCATTTGGATGTAAGCGCTAGTATTATTGATTACCTTAAAGAAGTGTCAACATGTAACACATGTCCCCTTCATTAGCCGATAAGCTTTCTTTACGTGAGCATCGCTCACCGAGAGTGTCTCACGCACTCCCGCAAAATTCTTTATCATGCCAAGAAAAAGTGATACCATCGTTGGTAAAATTTGATACCGTCATCATTAATCCATGTTTTACCAGATAAACCTCCTAAAAACAAGCTCGAAATAGTTGTTGTTGTGGTTGGGAGAAACGTCAGGGCGATGCTCTGAGAGTAGTCTCCGATCTGTCAGCCTTATACCATTGTAGCTTCATCGGCTACCAGGACATGCTTTACGTGCACTCCTTTTGTCAGTTTTACAAGGAATGTGGCATCTACATGACAATGTAGATCTCATATCTGGAGATGCTACAGTGGTGTTCTAGTTCTGCAACATTCTGGCTAGAAAATTGATGGAAGGCCAACAAAATATAATCACAGCACAAGATAGAATTGATCTAAATGAATATACTAGAATTTTTCAATTCGTCGATACTGCACAATTGGTGCAGCGCTGGATCTTGCATCAAATAAGAGATTGCCTTAAAATTCGATTAGTTTGTGTACAAGATGCTGTAATGGAACCCTCACTCCATGCGGTCAATTCCTTTAGCTTTTTAGAGATGTTCACCTTTCTTAATGCCATGAAGAAGTGAAGTTGCTAATCCATATATAACATGCTAGTCTGATCCTCCATGCCCTTCCTTCCAACCGAGTCACCGACACTTACATTTCTTATGAGCATTTGTTCATATGGATGCAATGGTAGGATCATCAGAAAGCTATCAATGAACACATCTCCTTGCCTGCCAAAAGGCGGTTCATGGGCAATTATTATTTTGAATGTAGGGAAGTCGGAGCCAATCTCAGGGCAAGCAGATGGTTGTTGGTTTCATGATGCTTCCTTCAATTCCCACCCCCAACTATAGTTCGGGGGGTAACCAGCACTTAAGAGTGAAGATGTTGCATATTCAAGGCACCTAGAAGTGTTATTATATGCTAAAAACAAAGTTATACCTTCAAATTGAAAAATTTTCTCCCAAAACGAAGATCATTGCATGTTTTGTTTTTAATAAACTATGTTTTAACAATTCAATTAATCTAATTCTTAAAAGTCGTTGAGATGCATTAGGTTTGATTGATTGTAAAATCCCTCGATCCTTCCATCAAGAGAAACTGTATTCTTAACCAACTAGATTATTAGAATTTTATATATTTATATTTTATAATTTTATAAACATATTTTGTATAAGCAGATTTTGCCTCGGTGAAGGGAGTGCCACTACCAAAACAACCCTACCATTGTTTGAATTATATTGTTTAGATAAACTATGAAAATCCATTTAACTTTCAATGTTCAAATATTCAATGTTAATTTTACACCTCATCACACAAAAAAAAATTATAAAATTGTCTTATTAGTATTTAAAAAAGTCACTTTTGATCATTGAATAATTTGATATTTATGAATAGAAAATAATTACTTGTTCAAGTAATATGTCTCTACACAGAATATGATTTTATTTCAAAATTATTCAGTGAATAATCTGTCATTCTTCATGACATTGAATTTATCAAAAATTATCAAAAATGCCAAAATAATTTGAATTCTTTTGATTGCAACAATCCCTACTCTTTATTTATTTTTTAATGCATTACCTGAAACATTTCACGCTCGATGCCTAGAAATAAATTTTAACAGGCAACCAATATTTTTGTTTAAAAGGCTACAAAAATCTTATGTTGACCTCAAGAATATAGTATATTTTAGATCTACTTTTGGCAGACTGTGAATAAATTGAAGTAGTAGCTCTAGAGAGAATGGTTTAGTTTTGTCCGATCTTTAAAAAATCATCTGATTTGATAGAGTTTAATACTTTTCTTGTGAACTATGCTCATTTTTTTCAACAACATAGTTTGTGCAAAATCTCAAGGTAAGTCAGTTTTCTTTTTAATTTTTATTTGTATTGTAGAAGATTTGAAATCAACACCATTTAGATGCCTACAATATGTACATTTCCATTAAACCAAGTGTCTTTTTTTATTTGGGTAGAATATGTACCTAGTAAGATACTTTTTGTTGTGTATTGGTTCAGTGGTTTTATTTATGGTTGTTTTTTATAATAATATATTTATATTTTATAAAAAACTATATAAAAGACACTTGGGGAAATCAAATTTCAAACAAGATTAAAAAGATAATGATTGAAATTTTTCATATCTGTTTCTTTCTTTAAATTCCTAATATATTGGAAAAATAGAAGCTCAATGATATTTAGAAACTATTTGATAAATTTTCCTTAAACAAAAGAAATATCAAATATTAAAAACTAAATCTTTTAAATGTAGAACAAACACAATTAAATGCTCCACACACAAATCTCTACTATAATATAATTTCAAAGATCTATCCACTGCATGACAATATTCCTCTATTTTTTTTATCTTTTATCACAAACAATAGATGATGTTAAGAAACCAAACAGAAAAACTCTTTTTAAACTCTTTTAATATTTGATCTATCCTATAATATTCGCAACCTTAAAAAAATGAATTGCAATGAACCCTAAATTAAAATTAATCAATGTAGTCATTAAGAGTCGCTTTTAAAAAAAAAAAGAGGATTATAGTGAAAGAAAGGTTATAAAGAGGAAGTCGTAAATAACTCTGCCAAGCATGTTGACAGAGGCCACAATCTCTAGCGTTGGAGAGCAGGCGTCCATAAAAATAAAGCACGACTCCTCGGTAATTTTATTGTGTGTATACATGACCACCACATAACCAACATCTTCCTCGATGTTAAGGTTACAATTCTACAGAACAAAAAAGTGTTCCCTACCAAAGTACGCAGGGCCAAAACAGTGAAGTATACATACTATTTACTATTTAGTCGAGGTGGAATGGCTTAAATCATACACATTAAGTTTATACTTTTAAGATTAAAAGTGTTAAATATTTAAATTTGACTGATATTTTCTAAGCTTAATATGTTGTTTAATATATGTTGTCAATTAAGAATACATTTCTAGACTTAAAAGTGTTAAACAATCAGAATTGACTAAAATCTTCTAAATTTAATATGTTACTTAATATGTGTGATTTAAGACTGACCGTACGATATCTCAAAGAACACTCACCTAAAAAATAGTTTCAGACTCCATGATATTTCCCTATTGCCAGGTAGTCACAACGCAACCCCAATCCACCATGACCCTGTTGTCTCTATCGATTTCATTAATTGTTTCAATTTAGAGATGGTGCCACTCTTTCACTGCCATAGTAGTCTGCATTGTGCTAGGAAGGATTAATCACATAGTTATTCAATTCAACCGAGGCAGTTAACAAATTAGTCAGCAGAACCAATGTGATATTATTGTAATGTCTAGTGTTAGATCTCTGTTTGTTTCTTCAATATTTTGAATTGTGAAATGAATTTTATGTTTATGCGGCGGCTTTAGATTTTATTTTATTTTTATTTTTATTTTTTATTTTTTCATTATTTTGATAATTTTTTTGTTTATTTAGTATTGAATGGATTTTAGTTGGTGTTAATGTTATAAATATAATGGTTGTCAATGTCATTTTTACATAAAGTAAATAGTAGGAATCAATCTATTTTTAAATCATTAATTTATCGCATTGCATTGTATATAGCATATTTTTTCACAATTTTGTGTCATAATATCAGCTCTTCTACTTTAAATGCCAAATATCACAAACAAAGAGATTGGTGTGACACAAAATGACTAAAATTTTAAGATATTGTGTTGAATAAGTGAAAAATAGCTCTTGGTTTTCTAGATGGGTACATCCTCTCACATGGTGGGTTACTTGGTTAGGACTCAATAGTACAATTAGGTACCAATATGATTTTGATGTTATTATATTCTTTTTGAAGTAAATTTTGTATGTTTTTTATTAAGGAACAAATAGGTCACCCAAAACCTATTGGGAATGTCAAATTTTGGCTTTTAGGTCTGCCTCTTGTGTTTTAAAATCCTAAGGTTTGGGGTTTTTGGAAGGTGTTATTTTGCTAAGGTCTCCTTTTGTTTCCACGGGCATTGTTATGTTTTGTAGTTGACTGTCGTCTCTCGGTTTCCCTGCCTTAAGTCTTGATCGGAAGGGTTCTTAGTCATAGATTTACCAGCCCTGCTTGTTAGGTTTCTTAATCGTTCCGGTTACCAAAATACTTGTCACATAAAATTCTTATGGTCCCTTCAAAGTCTTAAGTCTTAAGTTTAAAAATCCATAGGCATGCCCCCCAGCATGGCCACTTTACCCTTTAGAAATATCCACATACTAAAAGATTTCACTTAAGTGTGGGCCTCGGTATCCCAGCAACGCGGGATAAGCAGATCAAAGGAAGTGCATAGGCGGGTGTTATCCCACAAAGCGATCTTACATTGCCACAAGGGAAGAAGAAGAGATGAAGAAATATGTTGCGCGGGATAACATGGTGAGTTTTAAAGTGTTGATTTTCTTATCCCGCACACTCAAGATGTGGTTAGAAAATGGCCGTAGGATAATGAGGGTTGCAGTTATGAAGGAAACACTTATCTCATGTGGTTTTTGAAGCTCAGGTGAAAGGTCGCGGGATAAGAAAAGGCAACTTTAGAATAGAAAAGATCTTATCCCGCATAATGATGAAGGTCTAGACTACCAGCAATTGAAGATGAAAGGAGCGAAGATAAAGGTGCGACACAAGATAAGAATGACCAAAGGATATTGAAGAAATCCTTATCCCGCGAAGGTTCCCATCAGTCTGTTGAGGCTTGTGGGATAAAGAATACTACAAATTATCTAGCTCATCTTGAAGTTATTTTCATATTCATCTTGAAGCTATCTAACTCAACATTCAAGTAATGCTACAAATTATCATATTAGAAATTAATCTTAATAGAAAATATTATTAACTCAAAAAATTGTATGCCTATTATTATTAATGGGTTGCTAAGTAAAATTTGTACGTTCTAAGTGAGAATCCTTCTAATGGTCTAATTATTTCATGTTTAAAAGTTAGATTATTCGTATCTTATAGTTGACTTTGTGCACAACAACAAACATTGATATAAATTATTTTTTTACCATTTTCTCTATTTTAAATTCACTAAAAATATTAAATTCATAGGCAGAAGGTAAATAAATAGATTTTAAAACCATCTTTAAGGATTGAAAAGATCTATTTATCATCTTGACAAAAGATAACATAATATGGACTACTTATAATTTAAAGGGGTTTGCATTTGTGTCTAAATGGTTTAATTTTTGAGCAATTAGTTTTAGAAGAAACAATCAAATTGACCACACTTTATGTTGATTAGTCTAGAGTTTTAGATTAAATAGGCCCATAGAATTACTAGAGCTTGAAGGAGGAGATCGATTCACCTCTCAGTAGTTGGTCCTATTTTTAATTTAATTGATAATAAAAGTTCATAATTATTTCTTTTTATCTAACATATCTTGAAGGTTGTTTTTCAAATAAATTATTAGAGTAGATTATAAATACAAAGAAAGAAGAAACCCCAACATAGTGTAGACATGGAAAAATCCTTATTTACTAGCAAAGTATTCATGGATGAGTAGAATATATGTAAATCAAAATTAACCCAACCTTTGTGCTAGGTTTTAAATTAGGTTAAAATATCTATGAAAACACTATAATTGAAATGCTCACAAGAATATTGTAGTTCATCCATGAGTATTGCTAAACATAACCGTCACATAATATAGTTAGAGAGAAAGAACACAATAAATGCAAACAATCTATAATTCCATTTGCAAATGATAAATTAAGCAAATGACTTAAACGACAATTACACTAAAAAATATAGGAGTGTTAAAGATTTAGCTATCCCCTTCATCATATTAAAGTGAAATATCTATGCTTTAAAAGAAAATTATACATTAGTCTCTTTTATGGTTATCACTTATTGTGTAACCATAGAGTATCTTTTGATATTGTAATTAATATTAATATGTTTAAATACCTTTAAAGTTTCTCCTTTTTGACAAAATGTTTGAAAATCATTAAAATTATCACACCAAATTTTTGCACATTAGTAAGAGTACTTAAAGATACTATCAAATGACTAAAAGATAATTTATATAATCTTATTGAATAAGTAATGCATAAAATGGTTCTTAAAATTAGTAATACATAGTATTTCGGCTAACAAGACTATAAATATTTGTATCTATCAAACATTAAATAACATCTTTGATTATTTTTTTAGATTATTTAGTGACAGTATTAAATTAGACCCATTCTTATATGATGTAAGGACAATGATCTATCATATGCTCTCCCAACATGAATATTAGTGAATTTAATTTAAATAATTCTCTTTCCTCAACTCCTCCTATATATTAACTTCTAATATGCTATCTTTTTGCTTCAACAGATTTCCTCTATATCTCCTCCGACATAAACATCATTCTTCTTTTCTCCTCTAGCATAGATGACTCACCTCTCCTATAAAAAAGATCTCCACTTAATGTTCCTCTCTCTCTTTGCTTCTAGAACAACTCATTTCCTTGTCTTTGTTCCTCAAATTTTAATCTCCACCTACACCATGCAAGATTAATGCTCTATGAATCAAGTCAAGCAGGACTCTTATTTAAACATGACTACTAATACTAAAATATCACTCAAATACATTTAAACCAGAATCTAATACAAGAACCACAACTATATCATTTAAACTCACAAAACCAAGGCCGATGCTAACAATCGAACCTAAATCTGGAAACGTTGACCATTTTGTTCTCGCTCTAGGATTGACTACCCCAAATTGATTCCAAAATGCTGAAATGATTTTTCATCCCTTGTCTCCTTCTGATTGTCTTCACCGCATGCCACTAACATCTCCACCACTCTTCTCATGCAAGGCCGCTGCTTTGGCTCTCTGTTCGTGCAAACCAAACCTACACGTAAGACGCGTAGCATTTGTTCTTCGCAATTATCTTCTACCGTCCGCTGATCCAGCACTTGTCTCTCTCCTCCCATCCAAATTCTCTTACGTATCCACCGCACGATGTCTACTCCCTCTCCATACTCCGCCTCACCCGCCGCTTTCCTCCCGCTCACCAGCTCAAGCACAACCACTCCAAAGCTGTACACGTCACTTTTCTCGTCTACCCTTAGCCTTTCCGAATATTCTACACACCAAATTTTGAAAAATAAAACTGAATGCATAAAATAAACTATTCCTCCATTAAAAAAAAGTGAGTGAATTTGAAGAAAAGTCTGCGTACCTGGAGCTATATAGCCGGGAGACCCTACATAACTGGACACCCTATACTCATCTCCCAGCCTATCAACGACTCTGGATACGCCAAAATCTGCAATTTTAGCCGCAAAATCCTCATCCAGCAAGATGTTGCTGGATTTCACATCCCTGTGCAATATTGGAGGGGAGCAATCATGATGCATATAACTCAGCCCACGAGCTGCGTCAAGAGCGATCTTATAACGCATCAGCCATCGCAGCGCCATTTGTGGTCCTGGCTCACCGTGCAGACGGTCGAACAAGCTGCCGTTGGGCATGAACTCGTATACCAATAGCTTGAAATCGGACTCTTCACTTGAAATGCAGCAGAGAAGCTTCAAGATGTTGTTGTGCCGGATGAGTCCCAATCTATCCACCTCCACTTCTATGATTTTATTCTCTTCTTGCTCACCTTTTCTCTTAAAACTGCCCGTTGATCTGCTCATGTTCTGGATCTTCTTAACGGCTACCGCTCGCCCATCTTGAAGAATGACCTTGTAAACCTTTCCAGCACCTCCGGATCCAATCACGTTTCTCTCCTTCAAATTGTGGAGGATGTATACCTCGTCCAGATCTGTCGAGTGGAATGGGGTTGATTTCCACGATGGCCCGCTGCTTGGCTTCGTGAAAAACAAGCAACACAGAAAAATGGAGCACACGCTCACGGCCACTACAATGGCAGCTAAACTCTGAGGTGACAACTTATGAGGAGAGGAACACAGTGGTAGCATCAAATTCTTAACCCCGCATAGCTTCGGATTGCCCAGGAAACCCTCCTTGTAAGCCGGAATGTCGAGAGCGTCAGGAATGCGTCCAGACAAGTCATTGTTGGAGACATTGAAAACACATAGTTTCAGGCGTCCTAATCCGGGAGGAATTCCACCAGAAAGCAAATTGTTTGACAGATCGAGTCTGTTCATGATGTCGTTCATGGCTGCAGGGATTTCACCTTTAAGTCGATTGTGACCCAAATTGAGCTCATGAAGATCCTTCAGCAACATTATTTCCTCGGGAATTTCTCCTGACAGAAAGTTATGGTCCAGCTGGAGAGTGCTGACCAAACTTAAGGCCCCAAGCTCACGAGGAATGGGCCCTGACAACTGGTTGTTGCTAGCTTCAAATACTTCAAGTTTTGTCAGCTGTCCAACGTGCGCAGGGATTCTACCTTGGAACCGGTTGTTGCTTATCTCCAACCGACTCAGATTGTTCGCTTCGCCGATTGCAGCTGAAATGGGGCCTTCAAACTTGTTGTTGCTGAGAAACAATTCCTTGAGATTTGAAGCACCCCATAGTCCAGGAGGAATCTCACCGCTCAGATTATTGTTGTTGATTTTCAGATACTCTAGAGATTTGCAGTCTTCAAAGGACGAAGGCAGACTGCCGTTGAAATTATTTGAAGAGCCAGAAAAGCCATAGAGCGCTCCTTCTCGACACAGATTCATTGGCAGAGGACCTTCAAATTCGTTTCCCGTCACTTCAACGAGAACGAGATTGGAGTATGTACCCAAATTCTGGGGTAACCATCCACTGAGCTTGTTGTCGAACAGCTTCAAATAGCTCAAGTAGCGCAGTTTTCCGAGACCAGCAGGTACCTCTCCGCTAAGTCGATTGTGGAACAACTGCAGACAATTCAAATATGTGAGATTGGCGACTCCGTCGGGAATTGTGCCGTGAAGCTGATTGTCGCTAAAATCCAAACTGGATAAGCTCTTCAGTTGGCCAATGTTGGCCGGAATTTGTCCAGACAAATTGTTTTCATAGAGATACAATTCTGTCAAATTCGAGAGAGCCATTAAACTGGCAGGAATAGCACCCGAGAGATAATTCGACGACAAATCCAACCACTCCAAATGGGTTAAATTGTCAAAGAAAGTCGGAATTCCGCCTTCAAGATTACAGCTATATAGCCATAACTCCTGCAGGTGCTTTAAATTGCCAAGCTCTGTGGGCACTACACCAGGACTCAGAGGATTACCACCAATCGTGAAGTTCTTCAGAGACTCCAAATTCCCGACAAATTTAGGAAATGCCCCGCTCAAACTATTTTCGTGGAAGAAGAGAGCTTCGAGCTTTGGCAACATTCCGAAAGCTGGAGGAATGAAGCCACTGAAATCATTAAATGACAAGTTCAACTCTCTCAACTCACTCAATTCAGAGATACGAGAGGGCAGCGTACCAGAAAACTTGTTACTCGACAAATCGAGCTTCTGCAAACGCTTGCATTGCACGAGACCAATGGGGAAGGGACCGCTGAAAGCATTATCTTGGAGAGTCAAGGCCGTGAGATTAGAAAGACTGCATATAGCGGAAGTGAGGTTGCCAGAAATGGAGTCTCCCGTGAGATCAACAGTGGTAACGGTGTTGAAAGTATCATAGGAGATTCCTGTCCAAGCACATGGATTTTTATGAGACTCATTCCAGTCGCTCAAAGCATTTCGGATGTCCCTCCAATCTCCCTTCTTGATTTTAAGCAGAATTACGCCATCTTGCGATAGGGCAATGCACTGGAGAAGCAAAAGTAAAAAGGTGAGAATGAAGCAAATGGCCATTATTGCTGGCATATCTTTTAGAAAAGAAAGCTCTTTCTGGCTGAAATGTCAGAAAGCTGTTTCAGATTTAAGGCTCTTTATGGGCAACGGATGCATCATTTGACCTTTATTTATTTACCAATTGAAATTTACGTCTATATGCACTGTTGTTGCTATTTTATTAATCAATTAGAAAATTAAAAAATAATAATATAACCATTTTTTTTTTCTAATTAATGGTACATTCTTTGTGTTGCAGAAATAAACTTGGAAATTTAGAATATAACAATTTTAAATTTTAATTATTTAATAAATATTATTAAATATTGAATATATAATTATTTTTAGTCAATAGATAAATTTTATTTTAAAAAAATATTATTGATTGATTGATTGTTGTTGTTAATTTCTATAATGACATCAAAATGTTGGTTAACAAAATTCCATTTTTGAAATAATTTGACATGCAAATTACAGGTAAATGGATGAAATATGTTATGTTTCAGTTTTGGTGGAGGTGTTATTTTATTACTCCAAATAAAATACAACCATTGTCACTTGTCTCCTGCAAGAAATATGCCATGTATCAGTTTTGGTGGAGGTGTTATTTTATTTTAGAAGAACATTTATTTTACAGATAATTCTCTTCTACTATAAGATGTGTAGACATATTTTACATATATTTTTTAATATAAATATAAAATAATAAAAGAAAAACTCACAGAAAAAATAATTAATATTAAATAAATATTATTAAGTATTTAAATAAAATGCTTGTGAATGGGAAAACCACTCACGTAGAAACAACAAAATAAATGTATTCGATTTTCTTGGTTTCGTGTAGCGCGAAAAAGGAGGACGACAGATGCAAGTGGTCAGTTCAACTCAGCGTGAAGTTAACGGCAAAAGTCACTTTCTGTCCTCTCAAAACTTCCAAAAGAAGCCAAACGAGTCTACTTCCATTGATCCGACTTCATCTTCTATTTTTAATTTAGGTGGGCTTTTTAATTTATAAATTTACAATCGAAAGGATAAAGGAATACTTGAAAAAAAATTAAGTTTTATTTAAAAATAAAAAATAATAAATAAAAAAGGTCAAAATTGTGTTAGTCTATTTGGTATTTAATAAATTATTATTGTTTATTTTGAAGGAGAGGATGACTTTGGATGACTTTAGATCTTAAATCAAATGGACAACATAGTGGTATTTGTTCAACCACACTCTAATTGTTCTATCATACTAGCATCATGTATGCCTACAATAACATTCTTCATGATCATATAGTTTGCATCTATAATAAAATTTGATATCTAAGATACTATTGTGGCATAGACACTTTTGGGGAGTGTATCTTGAGGATGTTGAACATTAACTTTCTTATGATATTCAGACCTTATAACAATTTGGAAAAATCAAATAAATGATTTTTAGAAAATATGCATACATTTGAACTATAGGTGATAGTGACATCTATACATTAAAAGTATAATAATGTCTTATTATCGAGCTTCTAAATGCTTATTACTACTTATAATATTTTTTTTATCTTTTTTATGAGCATGGTATTAACTATCTAAGGAGTAAATAATAATTAGTAAATTTAAAGTAAATTAAATTAAATTAAATCAAATATGTAAATATATTTTAAATAGAAAAAATTATATCTATTAGAAATTTAAGAAGATGTGTGACATGTTGATAGTAATTTGATTAATTATTGATATAAAATGAGTAAAACTAATAGCATTGAAGTTGAAAAATACTATTCAAAATAGTAAAATGCATGTCAAATGGGGGTGATTAGAAGCCCAACCATTTAGGCTCATTACTCAAAAATATTCCAAATAAAAAAAAATGAGTAAAAAATTTGAGCATGTGCTCATATTATGTAACATTCTCGCATCATGTAATGTATTAGTTTTTCTTTTCTCTAATGAGATCAAGGGTCATTTCATGGGAGGATTTTAAATTATAACATACAATTGATAATCTAGGACCTACCACCTATTCAATGGAAACACCAACAAATGGTGTAGCCATAGGCTATAGGGTGCTTGATAAAGTATTTTGGTTACATGGTTGGTTTAGTATTAAACATATAAGAGCCCTTAAACCTTAAGAGGTTGTGTAAACTACATGATCCTCTAGCTTAGCTAAGGATCATATGGTTCTACCATCTAATGACATTAGTGAGAACTCACAAACATATAATAGGCCCCCCATGAGTTGACATGGATATGACTAAATAAAGATTAAATGGTTCCACAATCTAATGGCATTACTAGGAACTCACAAACATATAATGTGTCCCACCATGAGGTAATAACAACCTAGAACATATAACACCTATTAATACCTTTCTACCTCGATGTCATAATTAAATAAACTTGCTATCTCAATAAGGTAAAGGAACGAGGGCCTACTCTAGCTAAATGAAGTACTTTAAAAAATAGTGAGATGGCATATTTGTTATTGATATGTGCATAGTCAATAAGCATAAATGCGAACCTACTATAATCCATGTTGGACTTAAAAAATCAGTGGATCATGAGGGACATAATGCATTAAATATAGAGCTACTTAGAAGTCATTTGGCCTATATAATCAAAGATGATATTAGATATTGATGCAATTTGAGTCTAATATAATTCTTTAAAAATAGTTAGCAATTACATCAACCATTTGATCAAATAATATTAACAACATCACTCTCTCAAAAAATTTAAGGTCCATAATCATTGAAAACACTAATAGAGAAGGGTATGTGCACCAAGATGGTGAGCAAAAAAGGCGGTATAAGTGGCCACTTATTTTTTGAAATCGGCTAAGCCTAAACTTAGATGAGAAATCAGAGACTTGTGTAATCAAAATTTGAAGATATGAAAAGAAGAAGAGTTGTAGTACTCTAAATCTAGTTTCTAAAATACTTGAGATTTTCAAAAAAATGATAATATTAAGAGGGTCAAATCCTTGTTGCACACAAAAGTGTTAATTTTTTTCAGAAAAACATAACATAATGTCTATTGTATAGATCAAAAAAGTTATAATTGCATTTAGTATTTAAAAAAACTCTTTTATAGAAAGATAGTTAAGAGTGAATACTATCTAAGGTGTGTATTTTTTGTGAAGTATTATCTTCATGAACTTTGAAGTGGATGCATCCTAAAAATCATATAACTATTTGTGCAAGTCACACAACTTGTACCAAAACAATCAAAAAAGTTTCTTTTTTTTTAAGTGTAAAGAATTTCAAAGTGAAGAAAAAAATTATATAATTTATTTCAAATTTAGACAAGTAGGTCAAAAGATATTAAAAAAATGGTACATATATGTCTCTAAGAACTATAGAAACATTAGTAAAACAAATTAAATATTAATATCTTAAAAATATATATATGGTTAGAAAGCTCAAAAAAAGTGTGAAATAACCATATATATTTTTTTAATATCTTAGAAAAATATATATGGTTAGATTGGAAGAAAAAAACACGTAAAAAGGAGGGAAATGAAGGTCTAAAGCGTAAGGCTTTCATCCAAGGCTAAGTATAAGTAAAAATGCATACATGTTATTTGAATTAAAAAATGTGTACATGTTATTTGAAATTAAAAAATACATACTTTTATGAGAGAAAAAAAAATGCAGGCATTTTGGTGAATTTGCATAACACATACATGTTATGGTAAACAAGAAAAACACATACGCTTTTTGTTAACATAAAGCGAGAAAAGAAACATTTAGACCCTAAATGCTAAAGCCTTTGACCTTGCCTTGTGCTATCATTATAAAGACATGTATGCATAAAGTATAAAAGTTAAGTATAAACTTAATATTTTCTCTCTGTCTTTTATCTTTCTTATACTTTAAGTTATATTTTATTTAAGTATACGTATTGGCAATAAAAAAGAAAATATAAGTTATTTAAGTATTAGTTATATTTTCTCTTTGTCTTTTATATTTTTTATACTTTAAGTTATATTTTATGTATATATTGACAGGATGATTGAGAATGTTTTCAAATCTCTAAGAGTCATATTGTAGATTCTAGATTTTATCAGATCTTATAATATTTTAGACTTAGTCAAATTTTAGTAATTAGTAGGCTCCTATCATCATTCTCTTGTTATCTCTCTATCTCACACTCTTTGTCTCCCCCAAGCTCTAAACCTATATGTTTTCTTATCTTTTCCTTTCTCCTCCCTCTCTACCTCTTTGTATCTCACTCTATCCTCTCTCCCCAAGCTCTAGATCTTATAATTTATCAAACCTAGTCAACCTCAATAATCACTAAGTTCCTATTATCATTCTCTCTATAACTCTATTTCACTCTATTTGTCTCCCTTGATCTCTAGATCTATCTCTCTTCATATCACTTTCCCTCTCCCCATCTCTCTATCTCATTCTCTCCTCTCTCCTTGTGCTATAAACCTTTCTCTCATCCTTTACATTGCTTCTCCCCTCTCTTCTCTTCCTATCTCACACACATTCTCTCCTCTCTATCTCACCTCTTTCTCTCTCTCCTTCCCTCTTAACTTATCTCTATCTCCTCTCTCCCTCTCCCTACATAATTCTCCACCCCCTCTCTCTCTTTGTATTTTTATACATATCTCTCCTTCTCTCATCTCTCTCCCCTTCTATATCTACTTATAAATTGTGAGGCCCTACCCCGATTCAGTTTGACATTTTCAGTTATTTGCACATTGAGACTATTATGGATGCTTTATTTTATGCTTTATGGACTTAGAACTTGTATGATTCCATGATTTGGATCACGCTAACATTGTTGATGTTTTATTTCATGCATGATGATTATGAAACTTTAGATATGTTCTAGAATGGAATTTACATTATGATGGTGAATGTCATTATTGGAAATTTGCAGGATTTTATTTTGATGAAAGAAAATGATGCATATTTATGAATGGTTCATTTTTGGGAAATTATGTTGTTTGCTTATGTGAAATTGAATGTGAAAACAAATGAGGAATTGAATTATTGTTGCCTAATGTATGAGTGTTTGATTTGCAATAGAATCCATGTATTTGATTATGAATAATTGTGATTATTTGGAGTTACTAATGTGTTAATTGAGATGCGCAGGAAATTATCCATGTGACCATGGAATTTATGGAGAATCAAGCCTAGACCGATGTGCGTTTGTTAAGCCAGGAGTTGTCTATTTGGAGAGACAACACCCCTCCCCTTGTAATGTATTTTATTTGTGATGTGTAAATAATGCTTGAGTGTAAAATTTGATTTATATGTAATTGTGTAATCCTTCAAGAGACCCATTTTCCATGTGTGATTTTTATATTGTAATCTTGTTGTGTCACTTGACACATGTGCTGATTAAGTGTCATTGATGTTGACTTATCTCTTGGAGGGAGTTTTGTTTCTACCAAAGCCATTCAAAAACATGAGTGTGGTCCCAAATTTGTCTTGGGTAGAGAGTCATGGGAGTGGTCAACTCATGCTTGACCCGTAGGTAAACTTCAGTGGGGTTTCCAAAGGGTTTAATGGACTCCTAGGGTAAGTTTTTAGGCTTTTCCAAAGGTCCTAAGGGTATACCTATGGGTTAGGGGTGTTTTGCAACATGTGGCTTCTCCCATGTGACTATGAAGTCACTTCAAAAAGTGATAATTCCAAGATGCACGAAAATTGAACTTAGAAAGTTCTCCCTAGGATAGAGAACCTTCCCTTTAGGAGTTAAACTCCCTTCCCCATTCTCTTCCACCTTTTCCCTTTCCAATTTTAGTAAAGTGCAAGAGTTTGGGAAGGGCAACCAATGGGAACTCACACCTCACCCAAGGAGTTGGGAAGTGTGTGAGAGGCCTTCTTAGGCAAGATTTTTCAAACTTAGTGAGTAATCACCCACTCTCCTTTCTTGGAGATTTTGCTTGTTTTGAAAAAGTTAGTAGGAGTTGGCATTTTTAGTGGAATTTTGGGAGAAAAGATAGTGGAAATTGGGCAGCTCATCCCCAACTAAAGTTAGCAAACCTTTTGGCAGAATTAGGTTGGTTACTCTCTTCTTTCTCTTGTTATGTTGTAAATGTTAGTTTGTGTTGTTTTGTGAAAGAAAAGAGTTGCTTGTAAGATTGTGTTTATGAAGTTTTTAGTTGAAGTTAATATGTGTAGTTTTCTTTTCTATGTATTTGTTTGTGTTTCTTGTGGTTTTTGGGAGTGTCCAAGATCTCCTATCCTTGGGAGGGTAGGAAGATCTTGGGGTGGAAGGAGTTTGACAGCCATGGGTGAGAGGCTCTCCTTATGGAGAGTGTTCTCAAGGGAGTCCTTGGTGACCCTTGATGCATAGCCTTGTGTATGCATTTGGGGGTCATAAGGGGAGCATATATGGCCTTGAGCCTTTTTGGGGGGCATAAGGCTTGTGAAAGTATTTGGGTTGCATTTGTGTTGCCATGAAGTGGCTTATGTTGTATTGTTTGGGCATGCATTCTCCCCATAGGTACTTGGTCCACTTCCACCCATGGAAGAGTCACCATGAATGTGGTGAATGTGTAGCTTTGGGAAGGGAAAATTGAATGTAGATATGTTTCCTATGTTTGTTGTGGGGTATGTATGTTTGTAACCCGTCTAGTGCTTGGTTCTCCAAGCTCGGGGGTGGCTTCTAGTAAGCCTAGGCTGGGAGGTGAGCTTCCCATGGTCAAAATGTGTTGTTTTTGCAGGTTGCATGGGAATGGGAAAAGAAGAATCAAAGGGTTATGTTGCTGTTTTTGAGTTGCAGAAAAAGAAATGTTTTAAAAAAAAAAAAACATAGGGAAGAAATGGAAGGATTCAATGTTGTAGTGTCTAAAAGGAGAATGTGAGAAATTTTAGTATTTACTTTCTAGAAAGAGAAAGGGATGTATTATTTTTAAGTAACTATGTAGAGAAATACATTGTAGAGTGTTCAACCCATTTGTATTCATGATTATTTTGTATCCATAAAATTACTTGATATCTACTTGATAATGAAATATTTGTTGTTTTCTATCCCTATTTCTAGTAGTTGCAAATGAAAAAGTAATGTATTAGACTTTACGAATTTTTTTATGTTACAAAAGGAAAAGTAGATGCATTCTAATTTACATGTATTCTGCAAATAGATGAAAACTAAGTTGCTGTAAATTTAAATGAAAATAGTCTTTTTTTTCTGGTTATTGCAGAAAAAGAAGTTCATTAAATTAGTTTATTCCTTGCAAAAGAAAAAGGGGAAAAACATTTAACTTTCAATGTTTATTTTTTTTTGTGTTGTTTGAACGAACTGATTTACATTAAAAAAAAAAATATAGATTCATATAGGTTCTTTCCTCATTAAACAATCTGCTATGAATAAATGAATGGTTCCTTAGGACCTTTTTTTTAAAAGGGATTATTTACAGTTCTGATGATATTAAATAAAAATGATATTAAATAAAAGGAAAAAGAAACAAAACAGGACTGATAGATTTATTAATCAGGTTATTTAAAAAACTTATATATATATATATATATATATATAGATATATATATATATATATATATATATATATATATATATATATATATATATATATATATATAACAAAAAAAAAAGAGGAATCTGCCTGTTTTTACACACTAAACATTGAGCATGTTAGTTACCAAATCATATATATATATATATATATATCATTAATATATATATATACATATATATATAAAAATATATATATATCCCTGTTGTAAGCAAACTGCCAGGACAGAAAACCTTATGCATTTTTATTTTTACCAGTTTATATACACATGTATATATATATATATATATATATATATATATAAATATATATATATATATATATATATATAAATATATATATATATATATTTATACATATGTATATTTAATTACAATGATGCTATTTCAAAAAAAATATATTATAGAAACCTGTTCGTTTAACCTTGCTTTAAAGGAAAACGAAATAAACTCGAAATGGAGCATTAAACAACCATTAAACATTTTAACACAACAAACCAACGACTGTGCAAGTGGGCGTGGGCCGCGGCACCCGGGCGGAGCGCCCGCAGCCTGTGGCACCCGCAGACTGCGGGCGGCGACGCCGCAGCCTGCGGGGGCCGCAGACTGCGGCGGCGCCGTCCGCAGCCGGCGGTGCCGCTGCTGCGGTGGCCGCCCCGCACGTCTCCCCCTTATTCCCCCGCTGCAACGAGCTTAGAATTAAAACAATGACGCCCGAGAACGGTGGAGATACCGCTCGGCCTTTTTCCCACTGCGCGTTGTTCGCTCGGCCCTTCTCCGCCGCCTCACCTGCACACACAAGCACGCCAAAAAAAAAGGGGAGAAATATGGGGCTTCACCCACACGCAAAAGAAAAGAAGAATATCAACTTGCCCTAACCCTAGCTCGGGGTTAGGGCAATCCCATACACATTGATTTTTTTTGTGATTATGATTTTCGGTGGGGAAAAATAATCATGGGGTAATTTTGATAATAGAGTTAAAAGCCCCACTCTTGTGGTAATAAACTCATAATTACATTATAAAGTATGAATAACTATATGTGCCTAAATATATCTAAACATATATATATATATATATATATATATATATATATATATATATATATATATATATATATATATATATATATATATATATTTAGCATTGGACTCTTTTAGTTCGTATTTGTAAATGAATAAAGAAATTGATTTTGAATATATTTTGTTTTAAAAAAAAAAAAAAAAAAAAAAACTTACGAACATATGTAGGAGGATTTTAATACCTAGGTGGACTAGGTTTTAAAAAAAAATAATAATAATAATTAAGGGGGTATAAACGTTAAGTTATTGTAGGGCCAAGAGGGCCAAATCAAGTAAAAGATTATAAAGTGATTTTAAATATAGAGGTTTCAATTAACTAAAATGTTTTTAAATTTCGAGGGTAATTGAACTTAAAATTCTAGTGGATTAAGGAGGATAAGACAAAATTTAAAACGATTATATTCAAAATTTAATCGTTGTATTCAAGATTTTAAATTTAATATTAATGAAGCTTAGAGATTACCCTTTTGGGAAGATATTAGCTCGTAGATGGCCTAGTAAACCTTGTCTCCCAACTGAGTTTAATTACCCGATTTATACAGAATAGTTATGACCTAACACCAAATTGCATTATTTATTTCAGTTAATCACACTTAGTTTGATTATATTAGTTAAGTAGTTCGTTAATTAGTAAGTAATTTTTTTAAAAAAAAAATTCCCGTTCGTGCCCTAGAGTCGGGCATGACATAAATATCTCACATCTCCCTATATCTATGCATACTTGTCCCTCCTTCCTTACCTACCTTAATTTCTCAAAATAAGTCTCCTTCTGACCCTCTCTCTTTATATCTACATCCCTCCCTCTTTTCATCTCTCTACCTCTCTACTTATCCATCTATCTCTACTCTCTATCTCCCAAGTATCCCTTTCTCTATTTATCTCCTCTCTCATTTTATACATCTATCTTTCCTCTCTCTCTCTCTCTCTCTCTCTCTCTCTCTCTCTCTCTCTCTCTCTCTCTCTCTCTCTCTCTCTCTCTCTCTCTCTCTCTCTCTCTCTCTCTACTTGTCCATATCTACCCTTTCTCTCTTCGAATACCTCTGCGTGCTACACTCTAACTCTCTCTTTCGCTTATTTCTATCATATACCTCTCTCTATCTCTTTCCTTCCCTCTCCACTTCTCTCTATCTATTCCCTCCCCTCAACTTATCACTACCTCCCCCTCTCCCTATCTCTAAATCTCATTATATATCTCCCTCTCCCTACAAGGCCTCTATTTCTATCCCTCCCTCTCTCTCTCTCTCTCTCTCTCTCTCTCTCTCTCTCTCTCTCTCTCTCTCTCTCTCTCTCTCTCTCTCTCTCTCTCTCTCTTTCCTTTTCTCTTTACTTATCTCTATCTATCTACCTATCCTACATCCCCCCTCTATACTCTACTTATCTACATACATCTCCCTCCATCTTTCCATATTCATTTGTCTCTATCTCACCTATCCCTCTCCTTTGATCTCTTCTTATCAATAAAGAGGGACAAAGGGAGAGGTAGAGAGTTGAGAGACCTAACGAGAGATAGATTGAGGTGAGATATATAGAGGGGAGTGAGAAATGTGTGTAATGAGATAGGGAGGGAGATAATTGGAGAGGGGAGAGAAAGAGTGGTGAGAGAGAGAAGAGAGGAAGGGGGGGGAAGGAGGATCAATATGTTGAACAACTAAAATATTTGATGGGGGGGGGAGGGTGAATTAACATTCCCTAAATCTTAAAACAATCTTATTATTATTTTGCAAATACAGTTCAATTACAATGGAAAAATGAACAACAAAATAAAGATATCATACACATGAGAACACTAGATTTTTTTGTTTGGAAACCCGTTAGGGAAAAAACCGCGACGAGGGTTAACTCTCAATATAATATAACTAGTTATAGAATATTACAAGTGCTCACTGCAAGGTTCACTAATTGAGGCTCACTGCCAAAAGGAAGGTTCATTGCTAAGAGGACTTACTACCCAAAAGAGAAGAAACAAAAATGAACTGCTAAAGTTGCATCTTACATATGCATGAAATATAGTTCTAGTTAATCTTAGTAGACAAACTTCTCACACTTCATTTGTACTTCAGTTATCTGCTTCAATTACATCTCATCACTATGTCATAATATTGTATCTCTAAATTCCTCTACTTCTTTCTATATATTCTCTTCTTACTTACTTACTTACTTCCCTCGACAAAGGAATACATCACATATAGATACCAATTCATATCTCAAGTCGGTCATGCATGCCTTACAAAGAAAAATACCTTACACACTATTACAATATACTCCATATGTTTCATTTACATAGGTCAGCCAAGGATACAACAAAAATTGATGCCAACTAGGATACACATAATGTTTAACTATGTCCCAAACCCAAAAGATCAAAAACAATGAAATAAAGAAATGCACATGATAAAGCACACTGTTATGTTTCAGAGGAACAGAGCAACTGACAGACTAAATTATTGAACCATGTATCTTATCTTTTGGAGATCTAAAACACATACAATTTGGAATACAAGTACATCTAATATGAGTGTACTACCTAAACTGCAAATCCATATCTGCAACTACAGAGCAAAATATGATGAACAAAATCACCAAAACATTGGAGTAGCAACAAAACAAGTCAACAAAAGTATGTTGACATCCATGACAACTAGTAGCCAACACAACATTCTCCTTCAACAATGAAAAAAATCCAACAATCTCCCCCCTTTTTCATTGATGGTAACATGTATTCAAAAAAGAAACTACCATACAAGACATTCTACCGTTTCTCCTCCTAGCTACTAACACTTGAAAATTCTTAAAACTTCACATTTCTACAATCTCTCCCCCTTAGATAGACATCTTCTCATTCCCTCCCACTTTTCCATCAAGAACAAAGGGTATCAAAAAGATACCTATACACATCTCAATAATGCACAAAAATGAAAGTCTTAGTTACCTCTTTGGAAAAATATTCTTGTACATCTCTTTGAGTTTCAGGAGAAAAAAATGCCATTAGCTAATAGAAGATGTCAATACCATGCACTAACAATTACAATGCACAAGTAGGTCAATGACATTGATCAAATCATTTGGGACAAGCAAGTTCAACTCTTCCTTCTCTGTATCTTCCAACAAACAAATAAAATGATCCATTCTATTTTCAATAACCTCTTTAGCAATCCAAAGCTTCTTGCAAAAGTCATCGCTTTGTCTCTACATTGAGGTTAATTCCAACTGTAAAGAGTTAATCTTATTTCTTAATGCATCATCCTTGTCTTTGAAAATATTGAAAAACTCAGCTAAATTGTTGATCTTAGATTCAAGGGAGTCAATCTTTACTTTTTGATTAGTTGTGGTAGTAGGCCACTTGATACAATACTTGTAAGCACTGGCAACTACACTCATGCGCTTCCTCATATCCTTTATGCACTCAGTCAATTTCCTCTATGCAGTAACACATTTTCTTCTCATGGCTCTTTGCACATCATCCTCAAGATCTAGTTTTCCTTTTTCAGAGGCTTTAAGAGCTAACTGGTCACTCATTTGTTTAAACAATTCTTCTGGGAGAAAATTTTCAATAGAACCAAGAGCAATAGTCAAAGCTTCTCCAATGCTATACTAGTCATATGATGGTTGTAATAACCATGCATCTCCAATTTTCTTAATTCCATCAAGTTCCTAAAGCACCTTCAATACTTTAATGACTTCAAAAGGATATTCATCAAGAGAAACAAAGGGTTCCTTTTGCACTACTTCTACTACAACTATTTCTATATGCTTCACATTAACTTCAACGGTCTCAATATCATCAATACTAATGGTTTTAGCCTTTTCTTTATGTCTGACTTCCTTTTCTTGAGAACTGGAGAAGGGATCTCGGATGAATTTTTACTTCTCTTCTTGCTAGAGGAGGATCCTTTCAAGGTCACCTATTTAGTAACACCTGAACCAAAAAGTTCTTCATAAGTCCCAAACTTATCTCTAGTGACATCTACCTGAAGCCTAAGAATTTCATATGCGTACATCATGCATTCTTCATTACTAAATACACACACACACACACATAAATATATACATATACACACATATACATATATATACATATAGATAAATATACATATATCAACACACACACACACACACACACACACATACATACATACATACATATATACATAAATACACATATATAGATATATATACATATATATGTATATATATACATATATATGTATATATATATACATATATATATGTATATATATGTATGTATATACATATACATATATACATATATATATATATATATATATACATATATACATATATATACATATACATATACATATACATGTGTATGTATATATGTATATATATATATATATGTGTGTGTGTGTGTGTACATACATACATACATAAATACATACATGTGTGTGTGTGTGTGTGTGTGTGTGTGTGTGTGTGTGTGTGTGTGTGTGTGTGTGTGTGTGTTTGCGTGTGTTCGTATATATATTTATATATGTATGTGTGTGTGTGTGGACATGTGGATGGTGTTTTTGAGTAAAGTTTTGGTTGCATTTCATTTTTGAGTAGTTGTTGTAGATAAGGGGAGCAATATTCAAGTTTGGTAGTTTTTATTGTAGAGACACCCTTTGTCTTTGATGTCAAAGGGAGAGTGAGTTTGTAGTCAGCACAAGTGTTGTCATCAATGACAAAGAGGGAGATTATATTGAACATCCAAAATACTGAGTGGGGATGGGTGAATCAGTATTCCCTTGAATTTCTTAAAACTTTTAATCAACCATCCACATAACAAAACTCAATTACAAAATTGAAATAAACAATAAGCAAAAACTCAATATACCATACAAGACCATAATTTATACATGGAAAACTCAAGATGGGAGAAACCATAGAGAGGATTAGCTCGCAATATTATTTAATAGTTATAGAATATAGGGTGGCTCACTGTTAGAGGGGATCACTACCTAGAATATAATGTCTCACTAAATTGGAGGATGGCTCACAACCGATATTACAAAATTTGAACAATTAGGATTGCATCCATCATATGCATGAGATACATCTCTACTAAAGTGCATAATCACTTTCACATTCACTATACATAATCACTTTCATATTCGCTGCACATAATCACTTTCACATTCACTGTACATAATCACTTTACATTCACTATACATCACATAATATGATCAAAATATCATATGTCTATCCTTCGCAAAGCAACTATATACATATCGAACTAAGTTTATTCCAAGTCAGCTCAACTAGAGGATAGGTTAGCCCAAAACCTTCGTACACTATTGCTCAATAGATCTTACCATATCGGAGAAGTCAACCAAAACAAGCGAAAAATCTTCTCCACAATCCAAGGAATTGGAGGGATCACCGAAACCAACATATTGCTCATGATTTTGGAGAAGACCCAATCAAAACCTTCACACTGCACTATGTTGGTAAGCAAGGTATCCTATTACAGGACCCATAACTATGCTACAACAAAAAGTTATCAACTAAAACCTTAGATATCTAGACGTTATACCAAATATAAAACATGTTCTCAAAATCTTACGAAGTCATCTTGCCATGGAGAGCAATGTGGACCCAAAAGATATATGTTTAACTCAAGTGTATATAGGAGCTAATTGGGTTGATATTGGAGTATACCAAATTCATGTTGCTAGATCACAAAATTATCAATGACATCAATGACAACATTATAAGAATCTCCCCCTTTGTCATTGATGGAAACATGACAACTATCAACTTACATATACAAAATTTCTCATATATGAAAAAATTGTCCTTCCCCCTTTGACATCAATGGAAAAGGGTACACAACAAAAAAATGCTATATGCAAACTCCCCCTAAGAAAAAAAAATGAAATAACTAGAGGACTATTTAATTTTCTGAATGTGTCTAGTCCAACTACCTATATTGTTATCCCAATGTTGAATGACATCTACCAGAAGTTCTATCTGCACTTGGAGGGATACCAAAGTGTGCTCTGCTTCTTCTATTGATCTTGGCTCAAAGAAAGTAAATTGTTGTGTCTTGTATAGGGCACAATTCATCAATGAAATGCAGTCACTACATATGTCTCTTAATTGTACTAAAGGAAGGAAAATGTTATCCCTCTGCTACTAAAGTTCAAAGTACTTTTTGTGCAGTTCCTTAATAGATGATCTACCAGAGCCAATGGGATCTTGAGATAGCTGAAAGTAATGATAATATTGTTTGATCTTTGACTTGATGAATTTAATCTCTTCCCTGATGCTCTTGGTGGCCTCTTACCATTGCAGACTATATAGATAAATGCATTTGCTCCTGTAGGACATGCATGTCCTCAAGCTATAAGCTAGGATAGATGTTTGTGTACATTTGCACACTTACATTTTAAGTCCTATTGGAGCTTCTCTTTTTCAGCTTCCTTCTCTTTTGCAAGTTTTTCATCTAAGGAGGTTGAATAGTTCTTTAAATATTTTAACAGGAATTAACATTTATCCAAGATGGAGGCAGATGGATCAACTGAACTGTTTGGGAAGACACTCTATAGTGCAACTATTGCTTCTTCAATCAAATTATTGTTTTTTCCTATAGATCCTCAATGACATATTTCTTAGCTAAAACCTGAATGGCTTCTCCAATATGAAACTTTTGAATTGAATCAACTTTGGTAAAATCAACAATTAACTGAGAAGAAGCAATTGATTGGAAGGTAAGGGGTGCAACGAATAAACTCTTCAAATAATCATCAAAGGTATCGAAGTTGGTACCTGCCTCTTATTTTTCCTTAGTGTCATCCACTGTGACACATTTCTTAGATGATTTCTTTTCCTCTTCTTTCCTTTCTTCCACTTTATCCTTCACTTCTTCAGAGTTGTCTAGAGGGATATCAACAACCTTAGGTGCATCTACTTGAGTAATTTCATTTGAAACAACATTATCAATAGCAACACTATCTATGATAGCTTTAGTAGAAACAATCACAGATGCATCTGTACATGGACTGGCATCATCAACTGACAACATTCCAATTTTTCTTGTCATAACCCTGAGCATTTCTATAGTTTCGAATCTCAGTTTTTCTACAACTTGCATAACTTCCATAAGGGCATCTAATCTTTTCTTGGTCCAAAGCTCATTTTTGAAAACTTGTTTCAGGGTAGCTTTGTTTTCCCTAGAAAGAATATTCCCAAAAATTTCCAAATCATACCTCTTAATTTCTCTATCCTTTTTTATTGCATTTTTCCTAAGCTTGTCCAAAAAAATTCAAAGATCTTGTGGTACATCCTTTTTGAAATCTTCTAAAACAACATCTAATGTAACACAATATTGTACCAAATATTTTATTATTGTTTCCTTATCTTCATCATTAGCATCAATATACATATTACCCACCTCTTTTATGTTTCCTTCCAATGCTATGGAGTTGAACACGGTGTCCACATCTAGAGGTTCTTTGATTACTTTCTTTACTTTACCTTTTCTAATCTGAATTTTGAACCTTTCTTCTTCAAACTCCTCTAAATCTTCTTCTTTTGATTCTACATCTATAATGTTTCTTTTGACTTATTTTGGATTTTCCCTCTTGGATGGAGTAGATGAGGGAATCTCTTTCTTCCTCTTTGCTGATTTCTCCTTCGCTTCTTCCAAAGACGCCTTTTGTTTGACAGGGATTCCAGATGAAGAAATGATCCTACTAGATCTCTTGACTTTCTTAAGTTCTACAATGACACCGACTTCCTTCAAGGATTCATCAATAAATTTTTGCATATTCTTCTTCCTTTCCTTCTTGGTCTATTCCATGTGAATTATTATATAATTTTCTTGAGAAGTTCCAAATCTTTTCTAAGTCTCATCAACTAGACTTTCCAATAGAACTTTTGCCAGTCCTTCCAAAATTTCCTCGTAAACTTCATATTCTAAAGCGGTAATCCACTCGGTTCTTGGAACTAGAGATTCCATGATGCACTTATCTACCACGATAAAAAATGTAATATAATTTTTGTACTTTTCTATAATAAATTTAGGGATACTTTCCCTATTGTGCATCTTATGCTGCAAATAGAGAAAAATGAGGTAAATGCAAGATCTTGTGTGGTATTATCTTGAAAATTCCTCGAACGTACTACAATTTGATACACCACAAAATTGTTCAGAGCCCAATTTATACCTTGCCATGTTTGGGAATCTCCTACATGAAGTAGAATAGAATGCATAATGCTAGGGTTCCATATTTGAAAGCATGCTTCTTTTATTTGTATTGTGTCAGGTTCTCAAGGAATTGCAATTTTAGCATCTTGCACAGATCATAGTCAACATTTTTCTCTACCATCTCATAAGCCATTATAACTATTGTGACAAAAAGTGAGTTGTCTTGGTCGGTAAAGTAGATCTTATTACCAATCATCATAGATTCATACTAAATGACAGCGATCTTAATCGTGCTAACAAACAAAACATGCTCATCTAAGGTTGTTTTGGTCAATTTCTCAACCTCTTTGATCTTTGCAACCTTAGGAGTTGGAAGTGCCCCCGAGTCATTCAATCTGGTAACAACCTTCATCACATTCCTAGTGATTTGGAAAGATTATTCAAGCCATATAAACTCATCATGGAATCTACTCATTGTCATTCTGACCCATTTGTCATCAAGGTAGAAATTGGGAAAATGGTTCCATATATCTAGATTTTTGTCAACTAGGGTTTGAAATTCTAGCTTTATTTCAAAGTCATCTCCTGTCAACTCATTTGTCCATAAATTGTGCACCTAATTGTGTTTATATTCTTCTGGTTTTACATGAATGTAAGTTCTAGCGTCTTTAGTTGATAGAACTCTAAAGGGAATGCTAGAGAGAGCACCCATCAAATCATTTTCAATCGATTTGCTTGGGTATCTTTTGAAGCTTGGTCACCACTAAGTGGTAATATCAACAAAAATAAGAGTGGCCTTTGATGCAGATGCTAAAAATAACAAATTTGCAAGAGAAATGCCTTTCATGGATCATTGGGAAACCCTAACCCTTGAATCACCTTTTTTCTCCTTTTGATTTCTTTCACTTCAAGTGAAAAAATAACTCAACAAATTCCACTTTTAACCTTTAACCAACCCACTTGATCATAATAAATGTAGAGAGAGAATATAGTACCGCTTTACTACCTATTCACTATATCTGTGTTCACAAAAACCTTTTGGACTTTTGCATTCTACCATAGTACAATTCATTCCACCGAAATCTTCATCATTATACTCATATCAACATGTTGTACCTATAGCCTCTTGCTCTTTGACGGGGGAAATATATTTCTTGACTTTCTCACCTTGGACCAAAGCCTCTTAATCTTATTTGTTGAAATAGGTTTCTACACAAGAGCTAGGTGCAACCTCAACTTCTTCCTTTCTCCAAATCTCCGTCATCTTGGCCTTCACATCTTCCTTATTGATTTTCTTTATTGGTTCATTAGTCTTAGCTTGTCCTCTTCTACAATATCTTGCAATATGTTGAAGCATTTTGCATGTATAGAAATGACCTAGAAAATAACTATTTCTATTTTGATTGATTATAGCATGATTTTTGCAATGACCAGCTTTATGACCATAACTGTTATAAGTATAACATCTATTAGAGAAAGATTTAACATTTTAATTCATTATATTTCTACATTAAAATGCTTTGTGACCTAATTTATTACAATTAAAAGTAAAACAATATCCATTAAAAGAGGTGTTTCTTTTACTTACCTATTGCTCAACCAGTGACTTACCTTTGTCATACTTAATAGACTTATCGGGTTTTGCTTCTTCTATTGAAGGAGTTCCTTCTTTGCTTTCTATCTTGCATTGTGAGCTTTCATCAATTTCAAATCCTAAGTCATTTTTTTTTTCAGAGACTTCTACACAACTAACATCTTATCAAGCTTCTCTAAACTCATCTTAAGTTTGTCCTCTTGTTTCTTTGGATTTTCCATACTGACTCTAGAGTTATGACTTCTTGTCCAAGCTTCTTGTATTCTTCTAATTTGCATTTAACCATGTTTTTAAAATATTCAGTTATTTCATCTTATTCACTCTTGGTCTTTAGATCTACAATAGTTCTTTTTGCTTTCTTAAGCTCTTCACTAACTTCCTTATGTCTTTCTCTAAATTTTCTGATTTTCTCTTAACTTTCTAATGCATTCATTTTCCAATAGGACATATTCTTTCAGATCTCCATTTTCACTTTCAACATTCTCAAGTTCTTCAAGAGCTATTATGAGTTCTCCATTTCCATCAAAGTATCTATCCTAATCCAAAGTAGATCTAGGTGCCATATGTTAAAGTTTCCAGATCTCCTTCAAGTTATTAGACTCTTCTAAAGGACCTTTCTCTGATACCATTGATTGTTGAACATCCAGAATATTGAGAGGGAGGCTGAATTGGTATTCCCTTGAATTTATTAAATCTTTTAATCAACCATCCATATAATATAACTCAATTACAAAATTGAAATGAACAATAAGAAAAAACTCAGTACACCACACAACACCATAATTTATATGTGGAAAACACAAGATGGGAAAAACCATGGAGAGGATTAGCTCTTAATATTATGTAACTGGTTACAAAATATAGGGTGGCTCACTGTTGGAGGGGCTCGCTGCCCAGAATATAATGGCTCGCTATTGGAGGATGGCTTACAACCAATATTACAAAATTTGAACAGTTAGGATTGCATCTATCATATGCATGAAATATAGTTCCACTGAAGTGCCTAATCACTTTTACATTAATTGCATATTATCACTTTCACATTTATTGTACATAATCACTTTCACATTCACTATACATCACATAATATGATCAAAAGATCATATGTTTATCCTTTGCAAAGAAACTGTATATATACCAAACTGAGTTTATTCCAAGTTAGCCCAACTAGAGGATAGGTTAGCCCAAAACCTTTACATGCTAGTTCTTAATAGATTTTACCATATCAGAGAAGTCGGCCAAAATAGGAAAAAAAACTTTTCCATGATCTAAGGAATAGGAGGGATCACTAAAACCAACATACTGCCAATGATTTTGGCGAAGATCGGATCAAAACCTTCACACGACACTATGTCGATAAGCAGGGTATCCTATTACTCGGCCCATAACTGAATCACAATATAATATTGTTATCTGAAATCTCAGATATAGACATTATACCAAATACAAAATATGTGAACTCAAAATCTTACGAAGGTATCTTGCCATGCGGAGCAATGCAGGCCCAAAAGATATATGTTGGACCCAAGTGTATACCGGAGCTAATTGGGCTAATACCAAAGCATACAGGGGCTAATACCAGAGCATACAGGACTCATGTTGCCAAATCACAAAATCATCAATGACATCAATGACAACATTCTAACATATTATTTTGTGTAAAATGAATGAAATATGTTTGTAGATGTATGTATGAGTTTTGTGTATTGTGCGAAGTATTTGTGAAGCTATGCAAAGTTGCACAACTATAGTAGAGCACTAATGAAGGTATTTTTAGATTGTTTTTTAATAGGGAACTGCATTTAGCTTATCAATGGATGTGGTTGCTTATAGTTCAACCATATTGATGTATCTCTTTCATATGTAATGTATCTTTCCCAGAAGAAGTGATCTTTAGTGTTTGCAAGTATTTGCATCTTGCCTTGAGGTTGTGTGCCTCAATCTTGCAAACCTGCATCAGGGGTAGTGAGATCCTTTTCCTTGAGCCTAAACATTGTAACCTACTTTTTCATATAGTGGGATAATTATCACTGTGGTTTTTCCCTCATTGTGTATTACATGTAAAATCTTGGTGTTCATGTGTGTTTTCTTTAATATTTTTTAGTTCTTTATTTCTGTACATGTCGTAAATATAATGATAGACAACTAAGTGGTTAACTTTTAGTATATGTTGATTCACCTTCCCCCCTCTCAACATCAAGAAGTGTTCAACACTAGGACCTTCAAATGAAGGTAGGTCCTTTACATGGTTTTAAGATATCTAAGACAAGTTCTTTCATTATTATTTTTTACTCATATTCAAATGAAGGTACCTTCTTGTAAATAAATGCCTCTAAACGAAGACATTTGATACTTTTCACCCCCATCCAAATTGAAAAATATAATGTCTCAAGTTTGGGACTCATTATTAAGGGTTTAACCTTTATTAATTTACATCATTTTAAAATTCAAAAAATGAACATCACTTTCACAAAATCCTAGTTCAAACTTTATATTTATTTTGGTTGTTTCCTTTATAAAAGAGTGATAGTTTTGAACTTTTATCTCATATATAGAAATACTTATCTCAAACTCTAGAGGGCTAATAAATTGGCTGGAATAATACCAAAAAGATGGTTATGTAATATATCTAGTCACTCTAGTTGTGTTAAATAAATAAGCACTCAAGAAAGTTAGGATCCCACCCATAAGGCTATTCTTATGTCGTCACAACTTACCAAATTCTCTAGGTACTACACTAGGACACGTAATTATTCTTAATCATAAAGTTCTTTAAGGACTTAATATTCTCAACAGAATTAGGGAACTTTACATTCACTATATTCATGGAAGAAGAGAACTTCAAGCTTTGGCAATATATTGAAGCCTAAAGGAATGGAGCAACTAAAATTATTTTTTGTCAAGAAATCAATTCTCTCAACTCTCTCAATTTGGAGATATGACTAGACAATGTTATAGTGAATTAGTTTTGTGACAATTTGAGCTCCTATAAACACTTAAAATGCAAGATATCAAGAGTGAATAGACCACTCAAAGTGTTATCTTGTAGGCTCAACATTGTGTGATTAGGAATGTCATATATGATAGAATTTAAGTTACGAAAAACCAAGCCCCCCTATGTGATGAACTATGTTAATAGTTTTGAATGTATACAAGAGGTTCCTTTCCAAGCACAAGGATTTTGGCATGATATAATAGTCTCAACATTGTGTGATTAGGAATGGCATGATTGAATAGGCTCAACATTGTGTGGATAGGAATGTCATATACGATAGAATTTAAGTTACCAAAAACCAAGCCCCCCTATGTGATGAACTATGGCAATAGTTTTGAATGTATCACAAGAGGTTCCTTTCCAAGCACAAGGATTTTGGCATGATTTGTTCCAATCTATGAAAGCATGTGAATCCCTTTAATATCCATTTCTAATTTTAAGCAAAAGTGTAATACATTTTGAGAGGGAGGTGCACTCAAGACATAAATATAAAAGAGTGGCAATGCAACAAAAGAAAGTGAGAACGAGATATGATATTAACATTGACATATCTTTTGACAAAAGAAAATACTTTCCTTTTAGAAATGTGAAAAATATCTTTCTAATAAAAGATTGATCAATAGTATTATATTTAAAAATCAATCTAAATAACTAAACTAATTGTATTGACTAAATTTCATCATTATATGGGACAGTATGATAAATAATTGTACTATTTTTATTGACCAAACTTTTGTATATTTCTTTCTTTCTCTTCCGGGAAAATTGGAAAATTTTCAGAAAATTTTGGACGAATCGATCGAAAAAGAGAGAAAATGAAAGGTGCGACTGATCGGGCAATAGAAGTGAGAGCTTGAACGACCCGCTACAAACTGAACTGTTAAAATTGCAACTTTCCACTGCACGTTTTGTGGAAACTATGGCAAACGAGTCTACATACATTGCTATGAAATCATTTTCTGGAGTCAATGGTCTCTATGGCTGTAAGAAGATTAAATAAAACTTTCGAAATTTTCGCCCTATATTTAACTAAAGCGTGTTTTTAAATTTATAATATAAATTAAAATATAATTTTTAAAAAAATATATATAATAAGAGAGAAGGGATAGAGTTTTATAGTTTGTTTGGTATGATTTTGTTGCATATTTTGGAGTACACGATGAATTTGAATTAGGATTACAATTTTAATTATCGAATGGACTAATCTATGTGTATCTTATTTGGTTTAGGCTATTGTGTTAGCATCTTATAAGGGTATGATGACAACATCATTTAGGATCTTGCGCTATCTAAGACAAGTTGATGTTTGAGACACCTTTGGAGGATTTGTTTTCAGAAGGTTAAACATCAAAATATTGTTAGAGACAATTAAATTCTTTATAGACTTGACAAGATCAAAGATCACATATTTTGGGAAATATGCATGAGTGTGAATTCTAGGTGAAACTGGTTGCATAGATAAAAGGTATAGTTTTTTTCTTATTATAGAGCTTCTAAATCCTAATTACTACTTATTTATACTGATTATTGCTTGTTGTGAGACTGATATTAACTGTTGTGTGTGTTGAAATGTCACCTTTGTATTCATCCAATTACTAGTTTATCTAATAAGTAATATATGTTTGTTAATGACTATTTGGGCATGAGAGTAGATATACATGTAAATTAAAATGAAAATAAAAGAGTTAAGATGGAAAAAATCAACCTTGAATCATTACATATGCATCATGTGTGGTCACTTTCCTAGGTAGTTGCATCTAAGGTAGTGGAATAAGAAAGTGTGAAAAGGAATAAGACATTTAAATGTGAAAAGGGTTTATTGTGATACAATGTGGGGGTTTAAAGATAGGTAATGCACCAAATGGTTAAAAATATTCATTGATGTGTTTATTAATCAAAGGTGTTCAGAGTAATTACTAAACAAAAGAGTAAAATGTATTCAAGTAGACACTTTTTCATCTCTACAATGAGTTTATATCTATGTTTTCTCTTTTCTTGTTATCAATTCCAACCTAGGGTATGATATTATAGGTTTCATTCAAAATAAAAGGTTTTGTTTTACATCCAATTAATTATCTACAAGAATTTGAAAATATTTACTCAAGTGATATCGATACATTTTTAAGGAGTTTTATTTTGTTGACATCGACATTATATAATTCATATTTTTTAGACTTTTGATAGCATAGTCTGGTACCAAACATCAAATCACCATTTTAAAATAGAAAATGTAAATCATTTAGTGAATTATATGAGTGGAGAACAATGTGATTGGTATTGCAATAAATCATTACTGTCTCTCTTGGTAACTATAATTTTTTGGTTTGATCCTTTTTTTCTTCAATATTTAAGCCTAAATAATACCACTTTAGGAGAAGGTTTGGCATTTCAAAGATATGATGTGTGATTCTATATGCAAGTAAAAAAATACGAGTTAGTATATAGGGTAAAATTCTAAAGTTTTATCACACTTAAAGATAGGTTCAAAAATATCTTTTGGAAATGGTTCATTCTACCAATGTGTTACTAGTATGGATTACAAAGTCCTTGCTAAAAAGGATATGATTTGAATGTATCAACTAGAAATCAATAATTGTTGAGGCACACTCTAAGTATGTCTTCAAAGATAATCAATTACACAATCAATTGAAATTAGTTTAAGTTGAAATAGATTCAACTAGAATGTTTCTTGTAAAAAATGTTCACTAGATGACATGTGACAATTCTTTGAGACCAAATTATGAATTTCATTGCCATATGTGATAGCTCTTTGACACCAAATTACACAATTTTGTAAAAAGAAGTTTCAATCCCTTTTATTACCTCATACATTTAACTAGTATAGATATCTTAAATACATCTATCTAAAGAAGTGTTGAGAGATATCAATTAGACCTATTTTATTTAGCTTAAAATTATTTTTATTTTACAATATTTTTTCTTCCCTAATACAATTTTTTTAATTCTAATATTTAAACTTTGATTACTTATATATACCTTTTTATATTTAAAATTTAAACTTCTTATCATTATTTTGAAATATATTTTTTAATTGAATTAATTATTTAAATATCTACTAATAATTCAAAAAATATTTTCTATATGTGGTACTTATGAAAATTATTTTTCTAAATATATCTATTTTTATTTTATATGTATATAAAACTTATAATTTTAATGAGGACATATTTTTCTAATTATTACATGTTACTATTAATGTTAATAATTGCATTAACACAGTCACATCATTACACTCCACTCCTTACCACCAATGTAGGATGCCCCTCGATATTAATTAGTAATTTTTATTTATTTTTATTGTAGCATCATAAAATTGTGACCCCCGCAATTCCATCTTCATCTTAAGCCCTCACCTATGTGACTGAGATCCCTTTTCGTACCTTCATTCTAAACTTCTCCCATTTCAACCCTTATGCTGCCTCAAGACCCTGTCCAGGTCCCATGATAGGGAAAGACAGGGGCATGGTGCCCATGTCCCCCCTCTTAGGGTGGCCCTAAGATGGGTCTATCCGGTCCTTTAAGCACAATTTTCTCTTAGGGGATTTCAACTCCTCTTTGTCGGCCTTCAATGAGATGAAAATTAATCCTCTAAGGCAAGTATAAAAATGGATTTAGTCCTCTCATTTTCATAAGAAAAAATATACAAGATAATAATAAGGATAATAAGAAAAATTTAAGCAAAAGGTCTTCATCAAGTGTTCAAGTCTTCAAGAACCCATCAAGTTCTCTTCTTCATTCATCCATTGGAGCAACATTACAACATTCATTTGCAAGCATGTGTGTGTGTTAGGGTTTTGTCATGTTACATGCCATTTCATACAACATTTGTGATTACTTTCTTTCAAGGTTGATTCCTCAACCGGGGTTTGAATGAGGCAAATCCCTATCCACAACCCTTCTTCCCTTCTTTTATGTGTGTATGTTGCAAGTGCATAGCTGTAATTGTAGGTTTGGACTCCATTTACAGAGACAGAAAAACCCTTTTCGGCACGTGAATTTTTTAGAGGATCGTGTGCACTTTCAACACGGTCCTGACAACTTTTCTTCAAATTTGTAGGGCAAATCCATATCAATTTGAATATCTCATATCCAAAGTTATAGTGCGATCCCAAACCCATAGCTCCTCATTTCATCCATTTTATCTCTCTTTTCTACATAGTCAACAAGTCAACATATCTATATACAAAAGAGGGCAAATCACATTCCAACTCTTGCGCCAATCCACTTGGTATTCACATCCTTATTTCTTTTGGATTTGGATCTAGTGGATTCAAGCCCCTCTTTTGAATATAAAGTTTCTCCCAAGTGAAAATCATCCTAGTGACTTCCTTTCTCTCTCCTAGGTGCGGAGTCACTAGGGTTCAATTTTCCACTTTACATTTTGGTGAACCCGATGTCTTACACTTTAATACTGATTTCTTATTGTTAGATCTAAATTATTGCAATTTGAGTTTCAAATTTTCATTTCCAAGTTTGATCATTTTACAAAATTTAGAGGTTAATTGCACAAAAACCCTAATTTTTTATTTTGACAAAATTAAGCTTGTGAAGTGTAGAATTTTAGTTGCTTGTTTTAGATCTAATTTCTATTTCCAAATTGCAATTCAAATCTATCTTTTCATTTTCAAAATTAAGTGGTTAAAAAGCAAAACCCTAATTTTTAAGAATCTTCTATTTTGACCTTTGACTGCTAATTTGACCAATCTAGACATCTCCAAATCGGCCATTTTTTTGGATTCCACAATAAAATCATAATTTCTATCATCTCTGAAAATTTCAAAAAAAAGTTGGTTGGAATGAGTGCACTTTGCACACGGGCCCCTTGCTTTTTTCACAAAATTTCAGGAGTCGGAATTGACTGTATTTTTCTTCTTAAATCCATAAAATTGGTGTACTTTATAAATTTTTGTACCCCTTAAGGTCGAATACAAATTCAAATTTCCACACTCTTAACTTTTAAATTAATTTTCATAAAAAGGTCCTAATTTTAGATCTTCTTTTCAAGTAAATTAAGATTTTAATTAAGTGATTTTGAATGGCAATCAATGGATTAGATTTATTTTCTATTTCACATATGATTACATTGTTTTTAACATATATTTATTACAATCATGTGTTGGATAATGGCTTCTTTCATTTCATGTTGATTCTTTTCATTCATAGCACTTGGTCATATTGTGTTGCTAGAATTTCAAAGTCATTTCCTTTTCAATTTTATTTCAAAGCTTTCATGTACCATTTTTGTTGCATTATGGTGATGATATTAATTAAATCCATTTCATGTATTAATCACCTTAAGGATTTTGTAGATCCCAACCCTAGAGACTCTAATCCTTATACCTCTCATAGGGTATCTTGTGTGAATAAGATGAGAGCTAATATTCTAACCAATGATCTCTTTAAAAAAGAGCAAGCATTGAAAAGCAATATGGACCCATCTTATTCTAATTCACATTCCCTTGAGAAAGAGGGGAAACATCAAACTATTAATATTCTTACCTCTTTAGACCCTACTTATTCTCCTAGGACCTATCTTCAACACCAAAGTATATGCAGAGAGGATGATGTTATGCATTCTATTCATGAGCTTTCCCCTCACATAGAAATGAGTAAAGATGAACCTTTAGGTGATGAATATGTTCATCCAAAATCTCCCAAAAAGGATAAGAATGACAAAGGAAAGACAATTATGCTTTCCCATTATGTTCCTTCTTCATCTACAACACCTTTTATTCCCCCTTACACATCAGGTTTCAAATAAATTCATGATCGTATTCCACCATCTAGTCATTTGCAACATTCTTATAGTCATGGATTTAATATAATAACAAAACAAGGTTTTAGAGGACATGGATTGGGGAAATTTGAAAAAGGAATTTATGTCCCTATAAATACTCCTATGAAAGCTACTACAAAAGGCCTAGGAAGAGAATCTCCTCTCTCTAAGGATGACCTCCTTAGGCTTGAAAATTTTAAGAACTATCTTCAAAGACAACAAATCAAAAGAGCCTACAAGAATGCTTCTTCTTCAAAGAACCCTTTTTGCTCATTTCATCAAACCCATGATCATAATCTTGACAATTGCACTGATTTTCAAAAATCTATTCAAGATGGTATAGACAGTGGCAAAATTAGAATCGTGGATGACATTCCTTCTTCTAAAAATTCTTCTCCTCCATGGTAAAAAAATGACTTAAAACACATTTATCATCCTGAAAGACTAGCTATGAGAATCTATTGGAGATTGAAATATGATAAGAATATTTCCTTTCCTCCTAAAAACCCAAACAAGAATTTTAAGCAAGTGAAAGGTGAGGAATGTTGCATTTTTCATGATTCATATTCACATTCTCTTGGGAAATATCATGCATTTAAGAAATTTGTCCAAAAGCAATATGATCATGCACGGATTTCTCTTACAATAGATCTAGTTGTCTTTCTTGACATGAAAATAGTGCCTTAGCACTTCTTTTCTTTCCATGTTTCTCTTCACCCTATGACATAAATAGCCAGCTTAACTGGGGGCTCTTTTTCATTTGTGGTGATATTGTTTCAATTTTAAATACTTTGGGGTAGAAATGTGAAGCTCACTTTTTCCTCTTTTTCCCATTAATTTATCTTCATGCATTTTTCATTATTAGATCTCCTTTCTTGCATAAGGTTATGTGAGCATATAATTTTTCTTTGTTTTTTCCTCTTTTCTTGAAGAGGAGCATCTTTAATGAGTAATACACTTCTTCTCTTGCCTTCATTCTCTTAGAAAACTTACCTCTTCTATGGTTTTGATTATTTACAAGTATGATATGCCCCTAGAATGGAATGGTCTCTTATGAAATACATGTCCCTTCCTTGAGAGGATTCGTTCCATTAGGAAGGCATATCACTTGAAAATTATCTCCATTAGAAGATGTGTAATATTTCTCCTCATTCTTATCACTTGGGGGGAAAGGATATCTCTCATTTTTCTTCCTTTCTATCTCATTTATCATTATTTCCTTTAGGGGTTGCATTTTTCATATGTAATTATCATTTCTTACAATGGTACATTCTTATGACTAATCCCTCTTGGGGAATATGTGATTCTCTTTCTTTCTTATCTTAGAAGATTACCACTTCTTGAGATATATATTTTGCATATACTAATGTCTTTTATTGCATATGTTCATGTAAGCTTATTGCACATTTTCTTATGTTTAATCTCTCTCTAAGAAGATTGTGTAAACTCTTCTCATTGTCTCTACACTTGGGGGGCAATGATTTGTTTCTCCCTCTCTCTTCCTCTAAGGATACACTCTTTCCTATGTTGTGGATGGTGTGGGTTTAATTACTTGATGTCATTCCTTGTGTGAAATAGTTTTTGTTTACCAAGGGTTCTCTCTTATACAAGAGGTGTAAGTCCTTGACTACAACCTCTTTTACACTTGGTAATGTACATATATAATAAATTCACCCATCCACATTGGGATAAAAGTGAGTCACCATTTGTCAAGAATCCCTTTCACTTAGAAATAGGAGGAAGGATTGCATTCTTGTTCTCTTCTATGCTTCACTCTAAAAGATGTTATATTTGTCTAAGACAACTCCTCTTGGGGGTAGATGTCTTTTGAACAAAGATCTCTTCTCCTCCAAGGATCTCCTTTACACTTAAATCAAGACATCTCTTTTCAACTATCTTACCCTTGCTTGAAGAGTATATCCTCTCTTTCTTGGATTTATGACATTTTTGCATAATGGATATCTTATTTATGTTGAAGGAAGGTATCCTTGTTCTACTTTCCTTAAGATATCAACATTAAACAATGTTGACATCTTAAGGCGGGGACACCCACACTACTCCTTTTGTATTATATTTCTCTTGCACTTTGTATCTCTTGTATAGTAGGTCATTCTCAGAACTAGAGGAAGAACCTCTTAGAGAGAGATGTCATCAGTTTTCCTTGTATAATGGGTCATTCTCGGAATCAGAGAATAGCCTCTTAGAGTGAGATGTCGCCACTTTTTCCTTGTACAATAGGATATTCTCGAAACAAGAGGGAAGCCTCTTAGAGAGTGATGTCATCACTTTTACTTGTACAATGGGTCATTCTTGGAACCAAAGCATAACCTCTTAGAGTGAGATGTCACCACTTCTATTTTATACAGGATGATTTTTCTCACAACCAGAGCACGGTCTCTTAGAGCGATATGTCATGCCTTTCTTGGTATTTGTACTATACATCTTATACAGGTTGTAGCATACTCGGTCATAGACTCCTATGAGGTGCGTCAAACCTCACGTGTGCACACGCGCACAAGGTTGGGTGGAACTAACATTGTTCTCACCTTCCTCCCCTACATGGATCACCTAGACAGAATCTAGGGGCTAGTTTTCTATGTCCTTTTTCTTCATGGATCACCTAATTCTAAGGGCGAGATGTCCATGGTTTCCTCTTGTTTGCCTTTCTTCTCATGGATCACCAAAGTATGTATTCATGCCCTTTCTCTCCTTCCTCTCATGAACCCATAGTTTTACTATTGATGGTTCATGGATGATGTCATATTTTCTTTTTTATGTGATTACTGGTGTTTATGTGATGGCATTGGTCTTTGTGTTTCAATTAGTTGTTTGAGACATTGGAGTATTGAGGTCTCTTTGGCTAGTTCATGTGTGGTCTTGTGTGTCTTGTCTTTGTCATGTGTCTCTTGTTCTTTGTCTTGTTTTGTTTTTTTAATTTTGTTTGTGTGCTTTTGCATATGTTTGAGTGAGTTAAGATCCTAAGATTGGGAGCTTTGTTCCTTAAAGATTAGTGATATCTTATACTCATTGTGGTATCGCTCTATATCTCTCATCTTTATCTCTCTCTTTCTTCTACTTTATCCACAGTATTGGTGTAAGCCATACTCCTGCTAAAGTGGGGGCTAAATGTAGCATCATAAAATTGTGAACCCTACAATTTTGACCACATCTTAAACCCTCACCTATGCGACTGCGACCCCTTTTTGCACCTTCATTCTAAACTTCTCATGTTTCAGCCCTTATGGTGCCTCAAGACCCCATACAGGCCCCAAGATAGGGCAAGACAAGGGTGTGGCACCCCTGTCCCCTGTTTCCTCTGATAGGGTGGCCCTAAGATGGGTCTATCCAGTCCTTTAAGCATAATTTTCTCTTTGGGGATTTCAACTCCTCTTTGTCGGCCTTCAGTGAGATCAAAATTAATCCTCCGAGGCAAGTATAAAAAGGGATTCCATTGTCTCATTTGCATAAGCAAAAATATACAAGATAAGAATAAGGATATTAAATGAAATTCAAGAAAATGGTCTTCATCAAGCGTTCAAGTCTTCAAGGATACGTCAATTTTCTTCTTCATTCATCCATTGAAGGAACATTACAACATTAATTTGCAAGAATGTGTGTGTGTGTTAGGGTTTTATCATGTTACATTCTATTTCATACAACATTTGTGATTACAATCAAGAAGCAAAGCAATCATCATCATCAAATTGCAGATCTACAAGGTATACATTTCTATCATTTAAATTTAAGCATTTGCAATTACTTTATTTCAAGGTTGATTCCTCAACCAGGATTTGATAGAGAAAGTCCCCTATCCACAACCCTTATTCCTTTCTTTTCTGTGTGTAGGTTGTAGGTGCATAGCTGTAATTGTAGGTTTGGACTCCATTTGTAGAGACGAAAAAACCCTTTTCGGTGCGTGGATTTTTTGAAGGACCATGTGCACTTTCAACACAGTCCCACTGACTTTTCTCCAAAATTGTAGGGTGGATCCATATCAAATTGAATATCTTAGATCCAAATTTATAGTGCAATCCTAAACCGGTAGCTCCTCATTTCATCCACTTTATCTCTTTTTTTACATAGTCAACAAGTCAATATATCTATTTACAAAAGAGGGCAAATCACATTCCAACTCTTTTAATCCACTTGGTATTCACATCCTTATTTACTTTGGATTTGGATCTAGTTGATTCAAGCCTCTCTTTTGAATGTAAAGTTTCTCCCAAGTGAAAATCATCCTAGTGACTTGCTTTCTCTCTCCTAGGTGGGGAGTCACTAGGGTTCAATTTTCTAATTTTAATTATAAATTTATGTTATTAATATCCAAAGATGATTTTGAATAATTTATTAAATAAAATACTAAAATTTATTAAATATTTTTCCTATGGATATGTGCTTTGTTGTCATTGATGTCAAGTAGTGTGGTTCAGATATGTCCTAGTTTGGACATTTGTTATAGTATTGAGAAGTTGTTGGAGTATGGGTTGATATTATTGGTTCTATAGTTTGGTAGGTTGTGTTGGAATGATATTAGTGTGTTTGTAATAATGAATTTTGTTGTAATCATGTTCTGGATGGTCTGGGTATTGCTTGTTTTGGTCCCAACACTTTCTTGTGTGCATAAACATAATTGGTGCAAGCATTAGGACATAATATTGGAATTGGTTGTGATGTAAATTTGGTCTGGTGATCATGCAAGGAGTGTTATTTTTGGTCTGGTATTGCATAGTGAATGTTGATTTAGGTTCAACTTATTTTTCATGCTTTATATTTTTGGTCTGGGTGTATAACTTGGGTCAAAAAAGTGTGTACACATTACAATATTTCTTTTGGCAAACCTGGTGAGAATGTTAAATTGTTTTGGTTTGATATATATATGTAATGATATATATGTGCCAATGTATAAAAGATATGATATGATTAATATTGAAAGGCATGTGATAGATGTGTGAAGAGATGTGAATGAAGTGCAAACAGGTTGTGTGTATGAGATATTGGTTTAGAAAGATGTGGGTAAGTTTGATATGTGAAATATATATATATTGGATTAGCAAGGATCAGTAAGGGTGTGATGCAAAGAAGTATGTTAGATGTTATTGCAATACAAAAGTGACAGTGGATATAGATGTGGTGATCTAGAAGGTCTGGTGGTTTAAAATTTTAGTAAGTGCAGAGATTGAGCTTTAACAATGATTGTAATCAACATTTTAAGATGTTTCTATCCATATGGTTCTTTTGATAAAGTATTTCTATATCTTTCCCTAAGTGCATTTAGCTTTAGGTTTTCCAAGTCCTGAGAATGCAAGAACTAAAGAAAAAGTTCCAATAGCACAAAAAAGACATAAAAGCTAGACAACTTGAAAGACAAGCTACTCGACAAGCTGAAAAATGTAGACAAGAGAAAGAAAAACAAGAAAAGAAGGAACTTCAAAAAAACTTCGTCAAGATTCTAAACCTGCAAAGAAAATAAAGTTGTTAAAATTGTCAAGTGGACTGAAGTTTTTAAATGTGTTATTGAGTTTCAGACTTCAATTTATGTTGATTCACCCCCCCTTTCAGCATCCGACATGTGTTCAATAATTGGTATTAGAGCTTGGTTCCACTTGAGTAATCTTAACCGCTTGAGGTATATCTAGAGCCTTAAACACTATGTTTGAAGAAGAGCCGAATGGTATGGATGTTTTAGATCAAGGTGACTGGGATAATGTTGAAGGAGTTATTTATATGGAAGGAGAACCAAGATCCATATTGACTGATCTAGATGAATATAGAAATAAGTATAAAGTAGTTGAGAAGATTAATTTCTTAAGGAGCTTAGTGGACAAAGGAAAGAGAACTATAGATGAATATGAGATAAAGATTGATGAAATGAATATGGAATGTTCAAAATTTAAGAGGAAGTGACAAATCTAAAGAGGGAACTTAAGGATGCTAAAGATCAGATCCATAATGGCTTGAGCTTGAAAGGTGGAAGAGAGACTGAGAGTGGGGTGAATCAATTGTCAATAGATTATGAAACTTTAAGCACACACAAATTTCTAACGGAATGCATAAACTAAATACCCAAATAGCAGATATCACAATTAAGAACAAACATAAATCACAAAACAATTTCCATCCATCCACAACACATAACATCGAGATTTGTATGTGGAAAACTCAGTAAGTGGAAAAACCATGGTGGGAAGCCTACCCACAATCAGATAATAGTTCTGCAGTAAGTATGCGAATACAATAGGATGGGCCTACACATGTAGGAAGGCCAACAGCCTAGAGCACACTGCTCATCACAAAAGGAGCCTTAGTAACTACAATTTGAAATCTAGACTACAATGTGGAAAGATGAATGAACTTCAAAAATAACATCTCCTATGCCTGAGTATAGTTCCAGTTAATCTCAATACTGAAGGTCTAAAACCTCTTCCACAATCCCAATTCGATCACCTATGATCAACCAAAACCTTTGCATATGATTACAACTTTATTCACACATAGATAATCCCATAACCATAATCTCATCCATGATCTACAAAGAGATATTACATGATATATATATACCAACCTAGGACCTAAATAATTAAGTCAACCACCTAAAATATAATATAATAAATCTGCAAACCAATGATAAACCAAGTTAGCCTAAGACCGAAACAACATACACCAATCAATAAATCCAACTGGTAATACATCAGGAGCATCCACCAACACATTACACAAACTGGTCCATAACCTAGTAGAATAAGACCAGACCTAAAATAGGTCGCCATAAGCCAAATGCAACACCACCGATCAATTGAAACATGAACATGATAACCATGAGCATGATAACCTTCTAGAAGCCACACCAACACCAATTATCGGATCAATCAAAAGATCTTCAACAAAACTCTATTGGTAAAACCCTTATCGGTAACCAAAAGGCTTACTAGAACAAAAGATAGCATCCAGATCATCAAATCCTGAACCAACTGAATGTGATATGCATTAGGAATACATAAATAACCAATCCAAACCAATTCCAATAGCCAGAACATACCAGATAATACCATAGTCAAATCTCCTGATCATCATCAAAGTCCAACCAATCTACCAAAAGTCGGTAGACAACCAAAACAACTAGTGTTGACATCAATGCAACATATAATCAATTCCTCCAAAATTGCCAACAATCTTTCCCTTTATCATTGATGGCAACACTAGATGTGTAAAAAATCCAAGTGCCAAGAAATTCCAAAAAAGTCTCCCCCAATGGAAGACAACCAACAATTTCCCAAAAATGATATAACAATGAAGTTCTGAACTCCCCCTATGAAAGATATCTTTGTTAAGCTTTGATCTCTCCTCTTTGACTGATATACCTGATAAGCTCTATTTTTCACATACATATCTCTACCCCTTTGACATCAATGCCAAAAATCTGACATAAACATCAAATAAAAATCATAAATCCTCTGAACCACAAAACTGACTACTCCCCCTGAGTAGTAGCATTAACACATCAATCCAGAATGAATAATAGCTCTGATAAATGCATACCAGACTGATGCCAATCAACATCACTCAAGTTTCTATCAAAGGGGCAGAAATCCTCAATCTATCTCTAAAGTACTCAAATGATTCCTTAGGCAAAGGTTTAGTGAAAATATTTGCAATCTTCTCTTTAGTGTTCACATAAACCAATCTTACTTCATTTTCTTCCACCTTCTCCTTCAGAAAGTTATACTTGATAGAAATGTGCTTTGTTTTAGAATGAAATATTGGATTCTCAACAACATACTTAGCTTCAGCAATAGATAAAGAAGTGCATGACTATTTCTTGTTGATTCATGAAACAAGTTTCTTTCCAAGAAAGAAATCTCCATCAGATGTACTCTTCTAGTCATCAACATCTCCATCCCAATCTGCATGTGTGTATGCACATAGTGTAAAGTCATCATCTTTAGGATACCATAAACCATACTCAATTGTTCCTTGCAAATACCTAAAAAATCCTTTTCACCGCACTCTCATGATTCTCTCTAGGATCACTCTAATATCTTGATACAATATAGACTGCATTCATTATATTGGGTCTAGTTTGAGTCAAATATAACAAACCTCCAATCATAGATTTATACCTTGTAGGATTTATCAAAGTTGGTATATCTTTCTTTGTCAATTTCTCACTTGTAACCATAGGAGTACTAACCGGTTTAAAATTTTCCACACCAAATTTCTTCAATAACTCTCTAGCATACTTAGTTTGGCAGATGAAAATACCTTTATTCATCTGAGTAATCACTAACCTACAAACCTAAGAAAAATCTTATCTCTCCAATCATAGACATCTCAAATTCATTCTTCTTATTATCAGAGAATTCCATACATAACTTATCCTTACCTCCAAAAATGATATCATCAACAAAGACTTCAACAATCAATATGTCATCATCAGTGATCTTATAATACACATTACTGTCAACATTACCTTTAGTGAAACCAAGCTTCAAAAGATATTTGTCCAATCTAGCATACCAAGCTCTAGGTGCTTGCTTTAGTCCATATCAAGATTTCCTTAACCCGCAAACCATGTTTTTGTCATCTAATAGTGAAAATCCATTAGGCTGCTCAATGTAAACTTCCTCTTCAAGATATCCATTCAGAAATGCACACTTGACATCCATCTGATAAACCTTGTATTTCTTATGTGCAACATAAGCAAGAAATAATCTCACAACTTCAATCCTAGCTACCAGAGAAAAAGTCTCATCATAATCAATTCCTTCCTTCTGAGAATATCCTTTTCAAACCAATCTAGCCTTGTTCCTCACAACTTTTCCATCTTCATTTAATTTATTACTAAAAACCCATTTAGTTCCAATAACATTCTTATTTTTAGGTTGGTGAACTAAAGTCCAAGTTTTATTCTTTTCTATCTTATCTAATTCTACTTCCATAGCTTTCATCCAACATTAATCTTTACAAGCTTCAATTACTGATGGTGGTTCAACTTGAGAAATTAAACATGCCTCTTCAACTACCAACCTTCTTCTTGTCATCACTCATTTGTTCTTATCTCGATTGATCTGATCTTCTGAATGATTTAGCCTTACATACCTAGGAGTCTTCTGACTTTCTATTTCCCTGCTCTGATCTTTAGCTACTGATGATTTTTCTAATACTGCCAGAGTAACTGGTTCAACATTTTGTTTTGGTACTGGTGCTACCAGTTTATTTATGATCATTTCCACTTTCGGTTCTCTCTCATAAGTTCTGATTTGACCTCTGTACTACTCATCCACCTTGACATTAGCACTCTCCACAATTCTCTACAATATTTTTTTATAACATTTGTATGATTTTCTTTCATTAGAATAATGAATAAATATGCCTTCATCACATCTAGGATCAAACTTTCCAATGGAATCATCTTTTTTGATATAGAATTTACTACCAAAGATTGTGAAATACTTAATTGTAGGTGTATGACCAAACCATAACTCATAAGGTGTCTTACTAGTGTCTCCCCTGATATGAACTCTGTTGAATGTGTACATCGCTGTGCTAACAAAATATCTCTAGTAGATATGAGGCAAATTAGATTCCATCATCATACTTCTAGCTGCATCCAAGATAGTTATGTTCTTCCTTTCCACTACACCATTCTGTTGAGGTGTCCTAGGTGCAGACAACTATCTCCTTATACCATGCTTTTCACAATAACTGTTAAATTAACTGGATGTGAATTCTTCACCCTGATATGACCTTAAGCATTTAATCTTCAACCCTATCTCTATCTCAACTTTAGCTTTAAAGATCTAAAACTTTTCAAAGGCTTCAGATTTATCCCATAGGAAAGTAACCCACATCATTCTAGAATAGTCACCAATGATTAGCATGAAATATCTATCACCCTGAATTTTTTTTATTCTAGCAAGACCACATAAATTGGTATGAATAAGATCAAGAACATCATTAGATTTATCTTGTATACTCTTACAAGAAGTTCTCTCCTACTTACCCATTTGACATTCCTTACATACCGGATTATAGGGCTTCAGAATCTTAGGTATATCTCTAACTGCCTTAGTTGAAATGATCTTTACAATGCAATCAAAGTTCACATGACACAACCTCTTATGCCATAGCCAACTCTCATCAATATGTGCAATGAAACATGTCTTCTCACCAGAGTTCAAATGAAAGATGTTGTCTTTAGTCTAAGTACTGATTGCAATCTCCCCAGATCTGTTAATGATTTTTCATTTTTCATCCTTGAACTATAATTGAAATCCCTTATCCACCAACTATCCTACACTCAAAATATTATGCCTTAAACCTTCAACATAATAAACATTATCATTATTATGCTTACCATCCAATGATATAGTTCCTCTTCCTCTGATCATACATGCTTTGTCATCTCCAAATCTAACCAAACCTCCATCAAATTCTTGTAAAGATAGAAACTTCATTTTATCTCTAGTTATATGATGTGAGAACCCACTATCTATTACCCATTCATCCTTGTCTTCAACTTTAGTAGCAAGGGCTTTCTCCTTATTTTGAATAACTGGTTCCAGAATATCTTCCTTGATAGCCAAGAATACCCATTCCTTTCCACTGTCAAATCCACTAGCTAAATCTTTTTTCGGTTCATCATCAGAGTCATCAATCACACCTTCCTCATCCACATAGTAGCATGATTTATCTTTATTTCTCCTATACTTATGCTTCTTCCAATAATCATGGTTAGGCCTAAAATATCTTCTATCTTTCTCCTCAAAGCTTGAATTCCTCTTAGGACATCTAGATGCAAAATGACCTATCTTATTACATGCAAAACATTTAAAAGGTGATTTTCCTTCATACTTACTTCTTGACGGACCTTTAGGTATTGTTCTAGAAAATAGGGCTTCAAGTTGCTCAAACTCTTCATCCTCTTTCTTCATATCCTCTAGTTTCTTCGCATATAAAGTTTTCCAATATGTCTTGCCAATTGATGATGTAGATGCATGAAAAGATAATACAATTTTTGTTTCTCTAGGAGGATCAAATTCTTCAAGCTCAAAAGCAGACAACTTTCCAACCAAGGTATTCCTATTAACATGAGTATTAGACATATTTCTCAGCTCATTAATTGCAGTAGCCTTCATCATGTAAGATGGTGGCAAAGCTCTCAATACTTTAGAAACAATCTCATCTTCGCTCAGAGATCCACCACAACATTGAATTCCCATAACAATTTCATCAACTCTTTCCATAAAAGTAGTAATTATTTCATCTTCCTTCATCTTCATCTTCTCATACCTCACCTGGTAACCATTGAGTTTAGCTATTTTAACAATAGGATCACCTTCATTCAGAGTCTCCAACTTCTCCCATATAGCTTTAGCAGATAATTTTTCTGATAGTCCCAAAGATTGTTTTAGTGGTGAATCTTCACCAATTGGCAAATTTTGTAATTTCATTTTTCTGGAAATGGCAAATAGTTTGGGTCAACACAGTGGTCAAATCACCCAGAATTTTAGGGTTAACAGTCCACTGTATTCTCGCTTAGTCATTGACCACATACCATTCCAAATGGATTCGCATAATATTTTCCCGGAATCACTCGGACGTGGGTATTAGAACACCTCTATTATTCACCATAAATAATAAAAAAGACCCTATAACCATGACCTATTTTGGCAACGGTAAATTAAATCTCCATTGCACGCATCACTCCATTTTGCCTATTGTTAAATTTCACATTAAGCATAATGAGGCCCAATTTTCCAATAACAATTAAAACATTATAAGCATTCAAGGACCCATTTCGCCCCGCTTAAATCAAGATACATTTTGAAACTCCCACAAAATTTGCCAAAAATGCAATCATGGATTTGATAAAAATACAATTGAAAGTTTGAAACACTCTTTCTTACAATTTGTTCATGTCTGGTTAGTAAATTTGGGAGCTCTCGATTTGCATTCCACAATTTGAGTTGGAACGTCAAAGTTGATTTTAGGGTAGAGGGCTAGAGTTACAATCCTACAACATAGGCCTAGGCATTCCTGATTCCTAATTTAGAGAATTGAGAAGGCATAAAGGTGAGTAATCATTTCTTCATACTTGATAGTATTAGTTTTAAGTCATAGTGAGAGGTTAAGATGTTAGACATGGGTGAGACTCCTTGGGGTGGTGAAGGGATTGAGATGTCAGACAAGGATGAGACTGAGACTCCTCAGGGTGGTAAAGAGATTGGGATGTCAGACAAGGGTAAGAATCCTTAGGGTAGTGAAAGTGAAGGGATTGGGAGGCCATCAAAATGCCCAAAACTTGGAGATACTACCATAAAGTCTTACTTTGTAATTGGCAAAGTTTTTGGTCCATCAACTTTTGCAATTGCATAAGCCATTCACAACAACTCACCATCGCCACAAGGTGGGATTGTCATTGAGTTAAATGCATCAAATTAGGATGACAATACCAACAAGGAAGAAGATGTTCTAAGGGATACACACAATGAGATAATTCACTCAGATGAAAATGCCAGTACTGAAGATGATGTTGGTAGGAAGAAAAGAAAAAGGAAAGTAAAAATGGGGCGGGAGTGGGAAATGACAAGGAGTTTTAAGATTGATTGGGTAGAAAAGTACCCATTCATTGAACCAGTCCCAAACAATGATAAACAACTAAAAAAATGCAAGTGTAAGATTTGTAGTTGGAAAACTAAAAGAGAGAAGAAGATGCAGCTAAAGCTTGACACCATAGAAAATCATATTGGTAAGGTTTATGAAAAATAGATCATAGATGGAAAGGAAAAACCAATAGTAAGATGCAAATAAAAGGAAGAATGTCTTCATGTTAAGTATGCCGCAGAATATGAAGAGCATAACTACAAAATGACATTGATTGGTAATAGTGGAAATACAATCAAGGCTAGGCTTGAACATGCAGCGAAAGATGCAAACCTAGCAAAGACTGTTAAGATGAGTGTTATTTTTCATATTTTGTCCAGAGGGCATCCTATGAAAGATTTCCCAGGAATATAGTAATTTATTATCTTGTTTGAATGTTCCTCACTATCCCATGTCACATTGGTCAATAAACCTGGATGGGAAATGGAAAACTATCTCGCTGAGGTGGAAAAGAAAAAATTATAAGATAGTGTAAAAGAGTCAAAATTCATTTCATTATCCATAGATGAAGTTACTGTAGTAGATAACACTTCTTGGGTCTGTCTGCATCTCTATACCATAAAAGAGCATCGAGCTCATCTACTATGTGTTCATAAAATGAGGGGAAATTCAACAAAAATATAATTTATATTTAGAAGTTAAGAAATCTTTGAAGGAAATTGCTGGTATGGATGACTTGACAATTGCCAAGAAGTTGGTGTGTGTTGGAGCTGATGGAGCTACAATAATGCAAGGTCAAAGGACTGATCTTTGCACAAGATTACAAACTAGTATTGCACCATACATGCTTGGCATTCAATGCATGACCCATCTAATAAATTTAGCATATAGAATTGTAAGCAATTTCCCTATAGTGTCAAAAGTTGAAGATCTAGTCTGCGAGCTCCACTCATACTTTTGTCGAAGTTCTAAATATTTTGTAGAATTTTAGATTTTTGCTGAGGGAGTAACAACAAGAAACAAGATTCTCAAGGATGTTGAGACTAGATGGATCTCCTTGCATGGACCAGTGGAACGAATTCTAATAGAATATTAATCCTTGATCGGACTAATATATGAGAAATGCCTCATAGTAGACAAAGCTCCCGATCTCTTACATAAGTTAAGTGATATAGAGACTCTATTAACTTTAGCTAGTCTTCTCCCCATGTTGGATTCAATGAACAAATTTGTTAAGAAATCCCAAGATAGAACTATGTGTATCAATGAGTATAGAACTCTACATAAAATGACATGCATGGCCTTGGATTGTCTATATTTAGATCTAACAGAGCGAAGCCCAAATGTTTTTAGGTGGTAGATAATTACAGATTTGAATCATGCTGAAATTTTTTTACATTTCAAAGCAAAAGATGAGTTATGTGTCTTTGTAAAAGGATTCCAGATACCAATGCACCAATCTAAGATGGACAAGTGAGGCAGAGTAGTACTAGTTAAAAAGGAAGATTTTGACAGGATTGTTAAATCTATTAGTGACAATTTGAAGTCTATTGCATACCAACTTTCAACTGAGATTCATGAAAGATTCCCTCGAGAAGAAATACTTGAATCCATGGCTAGTGTATCCTCAATTTTGGCGTGACTTTGGAGATAATCCAAATGACGCAATGTTGTTTCATAAAAACTAGAGGAATTGATATTGACATTTTCAAAAGATGCAGATTGCAATGGATAGCCAATAGAAGGAATTTTAAATTTAGATCATCTTAAAAAATAATATAATTGTTTTGCATTGTGTATGAAACAACACTTAGAAAACTTCAAAAATCCACTTGAACCTGGATCAATCACAAGGCTTTGGAAAAGGATAGATCAGAGTGAAGTATTACATAATGCAATACTAGAATATTTCAAACTTGTTGATTTATGTCAAACAATGATATTGGGTTCGGTGGAAGATGAGACAGTTTTCAGTGCATTAGGGCTTTTGAAATCAAAGATCAGAAACAAATTAGAAAAAACTTGGAAACTTGCTTGAGGTTGTTTGTAACTCTACATAATGTTAGTGATTTTCCATATGATAGGGCACTAGCAATCTGGAATTCCACGTGTGAAAGACAAGGGTTGTGCAACACTTTAAAAGATGGTGGTTCTACTGCTAGTGCTGAGACAAATGATGGATCTCGAACTCAGAGTCAGCATGAAGATGAAGAAAATTTTGAACACCCAACTCAGAATGAAGATGAACCTATTAGTAATAGTCAAGTTTAGGATCTTGAGTCCATTTGGGATATAGAAGCCTCAGACTGAGTCACTAAAGTGAATTAGTAGTCAATTTATAGGTATTTATACTACAGCTCTTGAGTCATATTAAAATTTGCAATACTATAGTTGTCATTGATGATTTTTGATATTGTATTCCTTGAATTTGTCAATCAGAACGAATACTTATTTCATATTTTTATTTGTGAATTTGAATTATTAGTAAATAATTAGAATTTAGTTTCTAAATTATTAGTAAATAATTGAATTATTAGTAAATAATTGAATTATTAGTAAATAATTGAATTATTAGTAAATTGGTTCCACATTATGTTGAACATGAAATGCAACAATTTTTGTCACAATATCCATAAAATTATTTATATTGCATAACTATTAGAACAACATTTTTTCCATTTTTCCAAAATGCCGACTCCTATTAGGACTACAAATTTTTTGGCTAAGTCATGTCGAGCTTCAATTCATGTTGTGTGTTTATCCTCTGGTTTTATGGAAGTATCTTTTGATAATTTCTAGTCATGTTCATGGCGATTAGGGTTTTGTGTTTGTTTTTTGCCTTAGTTGGCTAGTAAATTGAAGTTGTCGTGCGTTGAAAATCTAAGTTGTCCTCTCTTTATTTGTCCATGTCAACATCAAGTGTGGTAAAAAGGTTGGTCAGACATGTTTAATGTTTCATCTCTAACTCTCAGATCAATTTCATGTTTTACAATTTAAGTGGCGAGTTAGGGAGTGTTGGTTTGGGTTTAAATCATGAGGTCTCTAGCTTTTTGGGTGTAGGCATTTTATGTTAGTGAGTTGGAGATTGTTAATAAAATTGCTTTGGTCATGAGGTCTTGAGTTGGTTTGATGTCATGCATTATAGCCACGAGAGTTAGCGAGTAAGTCATTTCATAAAGTTGTCATCAGCTCTCATGTTTGTTTAATGCTAGCATCTATAGGTCACGAGCTAGTGACTTCATAGTTTGTGGTTAAGTTTTATGGTTATCACCAGCTCGTGAGGTTAAATGTCTTCTGACATGATCAAACTACAAGCTAGCGAGTGAAGTGCTAGCAGCAAAAAAAATTCCATGTCGCCAACTCACGAGGTCAAGAATTGGTAAGTGTTGTTAGATCAAGAAATGGAGATGATGTGCCACTGCCACGTGTGTCATCTTTTTTTAATGGACATGTTGTGCCACCGCTCGCACCTATTTATGAAGGTAAAATAAAACATTGGAGAGTGAGCAACTATCAATTTTTGTTGGTACTCACTGGGTTGTTGTAGTTAAGAGATAAATAGCTTGAGATTTTATAGTTATCGCTAGCTTGCAAGTCCTTTGTCATCAAGTCAGTTTAGGTCGCAAGCTTACGAGTACTGGGAGATTTTAGTTGTCGCTACCTCACAAGATGTTTTGCAGTTGACCATTTTATATTACAAGGTTGCGACTAGGTGTGATTTTATGTTATCGCAAGGTCGCGAGGTGTTCACGATTAAGTCATTTTAATTTGTGATCATGCGATGTGGTTGGTATCGCAGCTTAGTTGGTTTGGTCGCTTGCTCATAGGTTTTGAAGTTATTTAGCTTTTTATGTTACAATATGGTGATAGGTAATTTTTGGTCTAATTTTGTGGTCATTGCATGCTCATGGGTTTGTAAGTCTTAAGTCAAAAAGTGTTGCAAGTATGCGATGGTGATTCAAATGTCTTATTGTCATAGGTTCGCAAGGGTTTAAGTCAAGTTAATTTTTGAGTTCAAATTTTGCACTAGTACTTCAGTTTTGAATTAATGCCAACAATTCAGTCACAGTAGCTAGTTCATGCAAGTGTGTCAATTAATGAGAGAAGTGGCAACCCCCAAAACCATAAATTGCATGATCGAGCTGAGATTTTGTATAATTGCATTCTATCTTCAAGGTAATCCAGTGAATTGAGCTTTGCAGCAACGTGGGAGAATTTGAAGTGTTGGGTGTGGGAAAATTTCAAAATATTGGTTAAGTTTTTCTCCTACAACTAAAATGAGCAAGGTGATGACAAGTGGAGGTTCCAAGCCCAAGGCCACTGAGGAAAAGAAGAAGGATAAGAAATACCAAGAATAATTTGTAGATTTGTTGCTAGGGACTTCCATTGCATTGAATACAATAAAATGGCATGGAAATATTTATGGAGCCAATGCAAAAAACCGACCATGCTTTATATGTCTGGTACTGCTCTATTTCATTATTTATGGATTAATAGGGTTAAGGGTGTGGTGATGTCAAACCATTAGAATTTAAATATGGCAAAGTTTATTGTGCCAGATGTGTATGTTGTTGTGGATTAGATCAAAGAGTTGGTCAAACATTATTGCCTAGTATCTAGGTTAATCAGAAGAAAGAACTTATCTGCCCTAGTTTCAATTAATAGAGCTAGCTTCATTGAAGATTTCCAAATTACTGGTGTTGCATGTACATATATAGATTTTGAGGGGATTGCAGAGGATTATGACAAATACAATGGTGTTATCAAGAAGCATGCAATGCCCAGATACATGCCTAGGATGGATGGGAAACTAGTTAGAATTCCAGATAGTATCGAGCTACCATTTGACATCACACCTTTCCATCATTATATGCATTGTACAATCTATGGATTATGAAAAGTGTTGGGTTTTGATGGAGATTCAACAACGTCAATTGAATTACTGATGATGGCTATGGACATTCAACACCCAGAGATTAACAAAGAATATGATTATGTGGGCTATGTGGTTGAACACATTCAGAATGTTCTAGTTGAAATTTAGAGTGGTGCACCCAACCCTACATTTAAGCATTATTCATTACTGATGCATTTAATCTTGTTCTATAATGCCAATACAAAGATGGACCCAAGTTTGGGATAGTAGTTCTCCCTATTCTTCTTTCCTTTACTTTGAAAATTGGATTGTTTTGTTAATTATGAAAATTCTAGGAGAGCTTTGAGACCTTACTAGTTTGTTCCAAACTGGTCTATTTCACATAACTAGGGGGACTTTTTCTTTTTTTATAACTTTTTAGTGATCAAAGTCTATGGGTGTCCTCAGCCTCCCCATATTTTACCAAAATTTGTTCCAGTTAGGATTGCTTTTATGGATTTTATTTGGCAATTGACCCTAGTTGAAAAAGAATTCCTTGAGAGACACAGGAAGGGTTCTTTTTCTCCTAGGTTTTGGGTTGTGTCTAATTTTACCATTGCTAGGAATGAAGTAAAAAATTTCCTTAAACAATATAGGTTGGTTAATGTTGTGTCTAGATTTTGTGATCCTGAATAATTTATTAGATGTGCATTGGCAAAAATGACACCTTGGGCCACAATAAAGGACCGTGAACCATTGGATGATGAAGACGTGGTTATAAATTTGATGAGAAATGAAGAAGAACAAGAAAGGAGAAGAAAATGGAACAATTTGATGAGAGTTGAAGAAGAATTGAAGGATGCTGACCCTAGTTACTTAGGTTTTTGCCCTGATAACCCATACCAAGAGAGGATTAACAAAATGTTGAGTCTATATGAAACTCTAATGGATCAAATGCCTCAAATTCCAGAAGTGGCTTCTTAGCAAAAAGACCCCCAAGATGGACAATCTCCACATGAAAAGAGGTCACTTATTGTGTCTGTTGATGATGTAGAGAGTGGGGATGAAGTTCAATCTTCTCGAGTGCCACCTACAAAGAAACAAAAAACCAAAGAGCTAGGTGCAATTATGAGGAGAGACCTTGCTAGAGAAATTGTTACAGAACAAGGACACTACTTTTATCAAATAAGGACACATCTCATAGAAATAGGGCAGAATGAAGAATAGAGAGAAACAAATGAAGCCTTTTCTCAAGGCCTTGATGAGCATGTGATGTTGTCAAATGAGTTCATGAAAGATGATGACTTTATTAAGTTAGATGAATTGAAAAGTTTTCTGAGAAGGTTGAAACAAAATCAATTAAGACAAAATTTGATCATGGAGGAAGGAAATATAGATAAGAATGAGGAAATTGTCATGGCACTACAAGAATATGATCCCGATAGGGAGAAAATAACTGTGGATCAGGAAAGACAATTGGTTAAGAGTACTGGTATGATTGTGATGCTTGACTGGGATATCTAGTCTATTTTTATTATTGATCAAATTAGGAAGCAAGAGGACCCATTGTTTAAAACTGAATTTGAAATTGGAGATGTAATAAGAGGATCAGGATTTAATTCTAAGTCAAAGACCTTGTTGATTGGTCTTTGGCTCCTTCCACTCAAAATCCCTACCTTGTAAATATCCAAGTAGAAAAGAAAGCTGACAAAATGATCTAGAATTTGCAGAACACAAGTGACATGGAGAGTGCCTCATTTTTTACTCAAGTTTATTTCCTAAATTTATCAAAAATAGAGGATTTGTGAAGAAGATAAATAGAAACATATAACCAAATGATTGCATTAGCTAAAAAATATGAAGAGACATTGATGAAGAAGGCCACTCTGGATGAAGAGTTAGTGGAGTTGAAAGAAAAAATTGCAAATGAGCCCCCTCCAATACAGATTACAGAACATGTATAAGAAATACCAGCTAATGTGACAACAAAAATGGAGGAATACATAGAGAAAATTGAAAAGATTGAAAAGGAAAAAAATGTCAAGGCCATCTTTGTTGTGTCAAAAATTCTAATAAGAAGGATTAATGTATTGAAAAGAAAATTTATGGTAGTGCATGAATTGCACATTTATTTGAAAGAGGCAAGTAAAAAATCCTCTGAGTCTGTCGCTTTTATTGGACTTTTGTTCAATGTTTGGTTAGGAAGAAGCAGATTAATGGATAAGCTAGATACTGCAATGTTGTATAGTGATGAGTTCCCTCCCAAAATTAGTGTCCCTAAAGACATGGTGGAGGTAATCAATGTAGCTTATGCATTTTTCACAGGGAAAGATGTGCTTATTAATGAAAAATTGTAGACATTTAGGGAAGATTATAGTACATTGGTGCCTTCAATTTATGGTAGTAATGGAGAATTGAAATTAGTTTCTGATTGGACCAATGAATTTGATTTGATTCTGGAGGGAGAAGAAATAATCAAGCATATAGATGATCAAGTTGATGTTGATTTCCTTAACGGTATGCTTGATTCATTGTTCAAGGTTGAGGTTGACCATATAAAGTTTATTGTTGAGGCTAGGGTAGTTACAGATGCCAGATGGACAAAGTCAATTGCAAAGTTGGAAGAGGTAAAGGTGTTCAGTTGTCCAACAGAAAAAGAGGTGGACAGGTGGCAAGCCATGCTAAAGCAAAAGAAGACATGTCAAGTTGTTACCCAAGATTTCTCAAAGTAATCCTAATATTGTTGCATCCTAATCTTATAAAAGGTTTCCAAGATTAATTTGAGAGGGATGGCCACCTTTTTTTTGATCGGTAGAGAGGGATGTCCACTTTTATTGATGTTGAAAACTCTGATAATAGATCAAGAATTTGATAAGTGCATAGTTGAATCATATTTTGAATGTACATTCTAATATCAATATGAATATAATATCATTTGTAGTTTGAAATCTTCGCGTAATTGTCTTTGTGTTGAATTTATGTTTTCACTATGAATTGAATGGTCAAGGGGTTTTCAATTTATGTGTCTACAAGGCAGATTATGGAATTGTTCTAGGATTTCTTTCAAGGAAATAATTAAAGTTCTTGGGGAAATTTTAGTGAAACCATTTTTTTAATATAAATATGGTGATTATATCATTTGTATGAATCTAGGTTGTGTATGTAATGGCATATTCATTCCTATTTATCTGCAAATGAATCTTATTGAAGTTTATTATCATGTTGTCTTTGAATTGTAACTGACTTTATGCCCTAGGATAAGGCACTAGTCTATTGTCTTGATGTTGTCTTGATGAAATGACCTTCCAATTATAATAGTTGATTCATTTTGGGTAATATGTTTTCTTGTTTGCCTTTGATTATGAAAGTGTGATTTTTTTGAGATGTGATTTTATGATTGAATTCTTTCTATATTAGATTTGATTAGATTTTGGATCTACCCTCATTTGTGTTTCATTATTACATCTTGTTTAGGGTTCATTCAATTTACATGTCCATGAGCATTATACTGATCATACCTCTCTTATGGCTTGTGATAGTGATGATCATGCACCTAGTAAGGCTTTACCTTATGTCATTGATAACCTCTCTTAATAAGGTTGAAGCCATAGTAATTTTATTAATAAAAATTAAATTGTTACACTTGTTGGTTCCCAAACAGGCTTACACCAGAGACCTTAATCAAAGATTTTGGAACCATTTCTCTTGGCCTTGATTTCCCTTTTATAGAGGAAATGGGAGAAACAAGCTTCGGGCCAAGAGACACATGTCAACATGATGCTCTATTTTAGAAAATTAGTTCTAACAAACCATATGTGAGTCTATTACAAAATATTCCCTAAAACAACCCATACGCTGGCAATTATGAAGAGAAATAAATAGAATTTGCAACTAAACATTGGTAAAAACAAAAATGCTTGAGTCATTCCACTACCACCTTGATGTTCCCAAATGGACTTTGAGATGCCCATTCTACCCTACTAAGCATTTCCCTTTCTGGAAGGGAAACTGGATCCTGGCAAGAAGTAAAATCATCCTCAAACTAGAGGAAGATCTCCAACCTTCATTCCCAGGATCAGAGGAAGTGGAAAGAAGAGCCTATGGGGAACATAATATGTTGGGGAGGGCTTACAACTTCCATGCTGTTGAAGAGATGATTGGTTGTAGCTCCCATCCCAACCTTATTCTGCTCCTATCCCTATGTGAGATACTTCTGAATTCCCCATGCCAACAAGCTGCAGAGGACAAGGAGGGGAATTATCATTTAAGGCATCTTCAGATAAAAAGTGGATTTCAAGACTCCGTCGATTATCGTCCCCACTTTCAAGGCTCCACTGACTATAAGCATAATCACATAGGAAAATGGACACCCATCTAGTATCATAGGGCATACAACAGATCCATGCACAATTCTGTTCAAACATTGTCTTCTCCATTACTAAGAAACCACTCTAAGAAAGAGGAAATCTATGTTCTCTTATACCAATCAGACTACCACCATACTATATTTATAACCAAAATCACCTCTGTTGGCAATACTCGTTCATGCAAAAAACATGTTCCTTCTTACCTAGTCTTCATGCTAGCTATGAACCAGGGAAATCACGCATGTCGGGTCCAAGACACCGTCAAATTTCAGCCTTTTCAAAAACAAAACAAATCCACTAATTCTTTGTCATGATTAACTTGATGTGGTTGATTTGTTCTGATCATGTTTATCCTAGGACTAGGCAACTTTGTTTCAAAATCTCCTTAAAAAATAGATTACTTATGAATCGAGGCCTGTGCCATCGCATCAACCTTATTACTCAGCCATCTTTCTTGTTTCTTTAATGACTATTGGATTACTTAGGTCCCAAGCAAAGTTTCTATAATCTCATATGTATCTTTGGCACATGTGTATCTATTTTTTGTCATGAATTGATTGAAAATTCTTCAATCAACTTTTCATTCCATGTCTATAATGTTAGTGTGATAGTTTATCTCATGCTCCACTTTAAGTTGCAAATCAATGAATGATTTAATTCACCCACATAATTAATTTAATGCTTTGAAAATTATTTTTATTTGCCAATATATATTTTTTTACTTTTTGAAAGAAGGTTGAAATCGCCAATATATTTTTTTTTACGTTTTGAAAAAAGGTTGAAATTGCCAATATAATTTTTATGGTTTCAAAATAGGTTGAAATTGCCAATATATTTTTTTTATATGGTTTGAAAATAGGTTGAAATCGCCAATATATTATTTTCATGGTTTGAAAATAGGTTGAAATTGCCAATCCAAATATTTTTTTGGTTTTAAAAACATTACAATTCACCCATGCAAATATTTTTTTTGTTTTATAAAAATTTCAATTCGCCAAGATTTTTCACAAACTTTGAGCGATCATGAATGATTCACCAATGGAGATTATTATTTTTTCTCTGTAAACCGCAAAATGTTGCTAGTAAAATTAATATTTTTCTCAGCAATTATACACCTTTCACCATGTTCTTACACCTTGTTCAGGGGGGGTTTCTTAAATTTTTCCCTGGATAGTCCCATAACTTGTTGATCAGAAAGTGCACTCAAAAGGGCTTCTCTATCTCTACAATCATTTTCAATGTTCTTATCCAAGTTTTCCAGAGGAGGAATGTCTAAGTTTGAATCATAAGGAGTATATCCTTTCTCAGTGATCTCCTAAATCTCTTTGCCAAGACATCTCATATGAGTCTCCATCTGAATCTTCCATACTCTATAGTTTGTTGAATCAAGCTTGGGGGTTTCTCTCTGGAAAACAACTACAAATGAACTATTCGATGCCATAGGATCTTTCTCAAGCGGTTAAGCTTCTGCAGAGAGGACCAAGTTCTGATACCAATTGTTAGGATAACCGGTGGACAACTAAGAGGAGGGGGGGTGAATCAATTATCAACAGATTATGAAACTTTAAGCACACACAACCTTCTACCCCAATGCATAAACCAAATATAAGAATAAAAAATATTGCTGTTAAGCACAAACATAAATCATAGAACAATTACCATCCATCCACAACACATAACACTAAGATTTGTATGTGGAAAACTTGATAAGGGGAAAAACCATGGTGGGAAGCCTACCCATAATTAGATAATACATCTATAGTAAGTATGTGAATACAATAAGATGGGCCTACACATGAAGGAAGACCATCAACCTAGAGCACACTTCTCATCACAAAAGGAGCCTCACTGACTACAAAAGAAATCTGGACTACAATCTGAAAAGATGAATGAACTGCAAGAATAGCATCTCCTATGCCTCAGTATAGTTCCTATTAAGCTCAATATCAGAGATCTAAAACCTCTTCCACAATCCTAATTTGATCACCTATGATCAACCAAAACCTTAGCATATGATTACAACTTTATTCGCACATAGATAATCCCATAACCATAATCCCATCCATGATCTACAAAGAGATCTTACATCATATGTATACCAACCAGAGACCTAAAAAATTAAGTCAACCACCTAAAAGATAATACAATAAATCCACAAACTAATGATAAACCAAGTCAACCTAAGATTGAAACAACATAAACCAATCAATAAATCCAGCCAGTAATGCATCGAGAGCATCCACCAACACGTTACACAAACCGGTCCATAACCTAGCAGAATAAGACCAGACCTAAAATAGGTCACCATAAGCCAAATGCAACACCACTGATCAATTGGGACATGAACATGGTAACCATCAGCATCCTGATAACCTTCTAGAAGCTGCACCAACACCACTCATCGGATCCATCAAAAGATCTTCAACAAAGCTCTGTCAGTAAAACCCTTACCGGTAACCAAAAGGCTTACTAGAACAAAAGATAGCATCTGTATCATCAAATCCTAAACCAAATAAATTTGATATGCATCAGAAACACATAAATAACCAATCCAAACCAATTACAATAGCTAGAACATACCGAAGAATATCAAAGACAAATCTTTTGATCATCATCAAAGTCCAACCAATCTACTAGAAGCCATTAGACAACCAAAACAACTAGTGTTGCCAACAATAACAAACATCAATGCAACACAAATCAATTCCTCCAAAATTTCCAACATCTTGCGGTTTTAGAATAGTGAAGAGTTTGGCGAATGTTCAAAGATCAATGGAAAAAAGAACAAAGGGATGAAGAATTTTGATGAGGATAACAAGACTTTCATTCCTAATCAAAAATTTTGGAAGTCTATGATGGACCAGAGAGATCCTCTTGGTTCTTCTAGGTATTTATCTATTAAATAAAATTATTTTGCATGTAATCAAGTAGGGCACAAAGCAAGTAAATGCATAAATCAAACAAGGAATTATTCTTTCAATGGAAATCATCATTTTTACACTAAGCTTGGATATAAGGCTAGTGAATGTAGAAGCAGAATGAATATGAACAAAAATATTAGATCCTTCAATGGATATTGCTATGTTTACAATGAGCATGGGCACAAAGTTGTTGAATGTAGGAATAAGAATTTCAAAAGGAATGTGATAGGGAATTTGATGCAAAATGGTTTGGTATGTTATAATTGTAATTTATTGTAGGACATATTGCAAAATTTTGTAAAAGCAGTAAAGGAAGGAATGCTTGCTCAGAGAATGGAGTGGACTCTAAAGCAAAAAGAAAAATAGTATGGGTAAAGAAATCAAAAGAAAAGATCAAAGGAATTATTGAAGGTGGTTCTCCATGATATAGTTCCCTCTTTTGGTAATTAACTCAGACAACAAGGTTTGAGGAGGAGCTTCAATGAAAACATCTTTTTGACCCCTCTCAGTTTGATGCTAAGAATTCTCTTAGCATGATAGATATGTGTGATAATTTTTTGGAGGTTTTGAGTTTATGTTTGTTGGCAAGAGACACTTCATTGATGATAATATGTTATTATTGATGGCAACTTGGTTCAGATATCCAATCCGCAATTCATGGTTCATTCATTCTAGAAGATTGATTGAGTTCCAGTGTGGTCTGGTAAGAAGAATAGTGTATTTGACAGATTGTACAATTTAGTGGTCAGCAGATTATTTTGATTGAGTATTTTGCCTTGCAGATCTGGGAGATGTATTGTGGATATGAAATTTACCATATTTCATACTTTTAGCCTCCGATGTTAAGTTTTGTGTTGAAGATCAGGTAGATAGTTTTTCTAGTAGAACAGTGTTTTGGTGTAGTAGTGTGTGAAGATTTGTTGTGCGGAGTAATTTTGATGGTTGTTTGTGTGTTTGAGGTCGATGAGCTGACATATGGGAAGCATGTGAACATCTTGTTTTGGTTTTCTTAACTATTTTTGGATCAGATTGAGCTGACTTGGGCAACACGTTTCATGTTGCATGTTATGCAGTTTTTTTTTATCGACATGGAATTGTTTTAATTTGATGGTGCAGATATATTAGTTTGATTGATATGATTATTTCTCATGTCAATAGTGATTTAAGAAGCATGTATGAGTGATTGTTTGTAGTTTCACTTGTGTGGTTGAGATATTTGTGTTGGCTTGATGATGATTGTAATATATTCATCACTTGTTGTCATTGATGAAACACTCTCTCACACACATATGATTATATTGACTACCAATGTAACTTCATTGGTTTACATTGTTAATCGGTATGTTTAAGGTTCATCTCTAATCGGTACTCTGTGTCAACCGGTATGTGCATAAGAGATAACTTGTGGTTACATTAAGTCAGCATCATAATGAAGATGAAGATGAAGATGCAAACCAAGCAGAAGATTCTAGGACAACGGTTCACATGTTTTGTTCCAAGAGGTATTGATTGTTCTAACCGGTATCCATTTTTATGATGAGTTACCAACACTATTTTCTTGGCTGTCATTTTGTGATGAGTTATGTTTACTTGTCTAGATACACTGCACCTAGGAAATTGTGTTTTGATTTCCTAAGGCCGACATAAGATTTGAATGTCTATTTAAAGACATCTTAGTGAATCATTTGGAATTGATAAGTGATATAGAAGAGGAGATTATGTGAATACTGATATACATAAAGAGTGAAAGCTTTTGTTGAAGAGAGATAAGTGTTAAGATGAAGAGCAATGTTGAATGTACTTAGAATGATCTGATCAAGCAAGTATTGTGCTACTCAGAACAGATCAAACCATTCTTGTTGTTTTCTAATCATTACAACAAAATCAAATCCCCTAACCAGGTAAGCTCTAACAAGCTTCATTCTACAAATCCTCTAACAAGGTGATCCATTAGTTTGGATTCTCAAATCCTCCTGCGAGGTTACTCCTAACAGGGTAGTACTCTTAACAGGGTATAAGCTTCTAATCAAGCTTGGGATCTCTAACAAGATTCGCTCCTAGCAGAGCACTTTGTAAGACCTTAACTGGTCAGTTATCTATTATAGTAGATAGTTAACTTATGAGTTCCATCTCACTGTGGTTTTTACCTATTTGGGTTTTCCACGTATAAACACTTGTGTTATGGTGGACGCGTAACTTTTTGTGGATGTTGTTATTTCATTTTGGATAACATGTATTTTGTTTAAATGCTTAGTTAAGTTCGTCTACCGGTTAGTGTTTGAAATAGTGTTTGTTTTGGTGTAATTGATTCATTCCTCCCTCTCAGTGCTTTTCAAGTCCATCAATTGGTATCAGAGCCTAAATTATTTGAAGCCAAATCCATTAGAAGGGAGTCTTGAAATTATCATGGGGGACAAGAGCTACTTTGAGATGGTTAGAGAGCTAGAAGCTAGCAGAAATGAAATTGAATCCATTAGGGTCAAGCTTAAAGTTTCTTAAGTCAAGAGGAGAGAGCTATCTGAAAAACAGTTAGAAATATCTAATAATAGTTCTTTAGATGAAGCCAATATTGAAGCTTTAGTTGATGAAGTTGAAAAGGTGAATGGTGAGAAACTAAATCTAAGGAGAGAGCTAGAAGGTCTTACTATCCATGTGAGTTAAGAACTGGAAGCCAGAAGAGCTGCTGAAGATCTTATCAAGGTAAGAGATCAAGAGATCATAAAAATCAAATGGGAAAAAGAAACTATGCATGAGGACTTGATTGCTGAAACAGAAGAAAAGGAGAACCTAAATCTAGACCTTGAGTTGGCATTGTCTCTAAAAGAGAACCTGTCTAAGTAAAATGAAGATCTTGTCAAAAAGCTTACTGAAGCCAATTAGAAATTGGATAAGTTCATCAAAAGTTCTACCATGATGGAAGAACAAATTCAATCATAGAGAATGAAGGGTGATATCTCTGGACTTGGTTTTCATACAACTAAAAAAGGTGAATCCTCCAGTACAAAGAGAAACTATCCAAAGAACAAAACTACTCCTAAAGTCAATAAGAGTATCGATAAGAAGGTTTTTAAACTTGTCTGCTTTGTTTTTCATAAGCTTGATCATAATACAAATGTCTATAGAGACAAACCTAACATAAATGCAAATTACAATACTAATGTTAGGTATGTGTCCAGAAAGTTTGAAGGTAATTGCTACACATGTGGAATGTATGGGCATAAACATATTGAGTGCAGATATGGAGCAAACAATCTTGTACCACACATGCATCCTAGACCAAATGGTGACCAGATAAGGAACTCTGATAACTGGATAAACCAGAATTGGCAAAGATCCTATGATAACAGGTTTAGTCCATTCAAAATGGAGAAGGTAACAAATGTTGTTTGTACCTTTTTTAATAACTTTGGTCATGTGGCTGTGAACTACAGAAGAAGAACAGGAAGAGGAAATCCTAGACCCTGGAGATCTTCTAGTATGGTCTATCATCACTGTGACAAATTGGGGCACTTAGCAAAATTTTGTAGATCAAGAAATAGTAAACCGATCAACTCCTTCAAGGATTAGAAAAGCAAGCAAAAAGTTGATATTGAGGAAACCAGAGAAGATATGAATCAAATTTAGAAAAAGAAAGGTGATAACTCACCTAGAGAAGAAACTGTTCCTTCACCTAGCGAAGAGAATCCAACATTGGTGACTTAAGCCTATCTAATATGGCTAAGGGGAGCTTAACAGTAAAACATCTCCGGACCCCTTGTAAAATGAGTGGGAAAGAATTTTTGAATTATGAATTTTTGGTGACTTTTTGTTGTCGTGTTATCAACCAGTATTTCACTTAAGTGGTAAAATTAGGGTTTGTAATCTAAAGTGTGAGCATTTATTACAGTTGGTAAAGAGGGTAAAAACAAGTTTTACTTTATCATTTTTACCCTAACTCTTTCGAAAAAGAAATTTGAAGCAATTGCAGAGCAGAACAAGATTGTCTTGGTGTAAATTGGCGAATTGTTTTGAGATTAGAGAAATCAAGTTGAATCAAAAGTTGTAGAGAGGTGAATAGGTGTGCATTTGAAAATTTCAAGTGGGAAACGGAGCGACGTGCAAGACACAAGGTATTTCTTTGTATACCACTTCAAAACTTGTTTATCTAGAATGACATCTACTTCTAAGTTTGTAGAGAGGTTGATGATCACTACTGAGCCTAAGGAAGCTCTAAAGGTAGATGAAATAATGTCTTATAATGCATTGTCGCAAGTCCTGAGTGGTGTTGTGGTCAAAGGTGACTTGTCCAGCTATATAGATTGGAAAATAGAAGATTTAGTAACTCTACACATCTATACTCAGCTGAAATCACTCTGTGATAAGAGTGGAAAGATTGAAACAAAATATACTAGGGTTTTTGAAAAAGGTTTTTATAATGTTGCCTATTTTCTTGAAGATTTTGAGGAAGATCACATCAGGATCATTTTGAGTCGAGTCCATGGAGAGAATATGTATTTGGAGAGGACTCACACAATAACCAAGGAAGCTATTAGGGTTGTGATAGGTTATTTCTCAACTGGTGAAGTTCCTGTGTTAAGAAGAATTTCAAGGGATACTGTCTTCAAGTTAATTGGTTCTACATCTGATAAGCGTTCTTTCTCTATCAACAATATTAGAGATCCTACAGGGAAAATTGCAGCAATGGTGATAGGCTATTGGGTATTTTACTTCAGTAGACTTAACAGTGTTCCATCTACAACAATTCATACAACAAATAGAATGATTGTTGATAATGCAGATTATGATATTTATGAAGCCATCAGAGAGCAATTATTTCAAAATTTGAAATCCATTAAGAACGACAACACACAAAAGTTCAAATATGGCCAGCTATTAGCCGGGTTATTTTTCTATTTTCAGAACTTCCTATCAGGTATAGGAGACATTGAATGGTCCAAAGAACAACCGGTCAATGCACAAATCAAGAAAAACATTAAGGTTGTTTAGAATACTTTTTCAGCTGCCTTGAACAAGTATTTTAATGAATTTTGGAAAAAAGATGAGCATGAGAATGAGGCTACCCGAAGATGTGGTAAAACACTTTGCAAAAGACATAATCTTCATGGTTACCACTGACTTTTGCTTGATGCAAGCAATTGAGCCTAGAGAGGAAGAGATAGAAGATATGAGCTATGAGGTTAATCATGATTTACTAGCTGACTATGCTAATACTCTGTTAGCATCGCCTAAAGATAAACTAAAGGCAAAATTGGACATTCTGGCAGTCCATGTTGCACCAACTGAAACCGATACTGCACTTGTAGCCAAAGTGAAATGAAAGAGAAAGAAGTGTAAAGCAGAAAATCACGAGCGAACCCTAAGTGTTCCCCCCACCACTCCAAGGAGAGAGAAAGGAGGTCACTAGGGTTGATGGTTTTCACTTAGGGGAGACTTTACATTCAAAAGAGGGGTTGAAACCCACAAGATCCAATCCCACACAATGCAAGATTGGATTCTAAATGAATTTCAAGGGTTAAGATAGCAAGGCTACCCTCTTTTGTAAAGAATGTAGATAGAAAGATTAAGCTAGGAATGCATGAAAAGTGAGAAAGATTCGCTTATAAACAGAGATAGGAATATAGGATGAAGCTGGAGACCTGGAATTAGCAGTAAAATGTTGAGACGGCGCTGTCCCGCAAATTTGAGCGAAAGTTGACTGGACGATGGCGCCCGGCGTGCACACGGTCCTCCGAAAAATCTGCGAAACGAAGGGGGATCTGTTCATCTCTGCACAAGGATTCCAGATCTTCAATTATAGCCGCGTACCTGCAACCTACACACAGAAAAGAGAGGATGATTGGGGGGTTAGGGATTAGGGGTTTGCCCTCAGGTCAAACCCCAGTTTTGGAATTAACCAAGAAATGAGAATGCTGTAAATGTAAATGTTTGTAATGTAAACAAGTACTAATACCTTGTTGTAAGAATGTTTGTATTCTTACATGCGAAGGTGTAATTGTTGTTGTATGTTGTATGTGATCTCCTCTTCAATGGTTGAATCCTTGTCTTGAATGCAACACTTAGCCTTGAATGGAGACTTAGAATGATCAATTGCTTGAAGGAATGCTTGAATGCTTGAATGCTTGAATGTTTGAATGTCGCCTCTTCCTTTTTTCCATCTACCAAAATGGGAGAGGAAATGTAGTTTATATACTTGTCAATTAGGGTTAAAAGACTAATTTTTCTGACCTTAGGCTGACCTGGGAAGATTATTTTCCAATTTGCAAACATAAAGACCTGAGACCCAAAAGATATCGGGCCCAAAAATAGGGCCAGGGACCAGGGCGCTGGGTGCCATGGTCCCACCTCCAGGGATAGTAGGGTGCAAGGAGGATCATGCCAGGGTGCTAAAAACTATAGTTTTTGATGTCATGAACAAGTTTCGGGGTCTCCATTCAGGTTCTGTGTTGCATCGCCATCGTGAAGACCCAAATGCAGTCAAAATTGCAAGTGTCGCAATTTTAGGATGCTACAAGAAGTTTGATGAAAAATCTCCTGTGAAAAAGACCACAAAGGTGACTCGAAGTATCCTAACCAAGAAGGAATCGGAACCTAAAGTATATGTAAAGAAGGAGAATGCACAAAAGAAGAGAAATCAAAAATTGATTTTGCAACCAGATTCTAAGGGCACAGATTCTGAAGAAGAACCAAAGAAGGAAAAAGCAACTAGTAGAACACCCAAGAAGGTAAACATAGTGCCAAAGGCAACTACACCTATAGATATTGCCACCTACAAACCTGACATGGTTTTTGAAAGAGAAATGAAGACATTAGGAAGAAATAGGTTTGGTAATGTCAAAGAATATTTTGATTCTTTCACTAAAGATGAACAAAAGCAAGTAATCCAATGGGTAATCACTTATTTGGGTCATTACAATAGATTTCCAAATGACTTGGAAAAAGATATTTCAATGTCTTTGTATAATACTCTGTTACATAAATGGGAGGAAGAAATTCAATTGGAAAAGAAGATTATTGATGAAATATTTGTACAATATTTTCCCAATTTATCATCGGATGGAATTAGTGCTTTAGTTGAGCAATACAAAGTATATTTTGATTTTAAAGTGAGAAGATTGAAGCTTCTTAAGGCAAAAAGGGCATTTGTTTAGACTGAGACACATCAGCTCGCAAGTCGTCCAATCTAGCAATAAGGATGATACTACAGAGGATGTTCCTCGACTGGAAATGGATGAAGAGGAAATTGTTCAAGCTGATGTAGTCTATCCAATCAAGAAGAAGGATGATTCCATTATTTTTGTTGATGAAGATGTTCAGAACACAATAGACCTATCTGGAGACATCACTGCACTAGATATGGAGTCTCCTACAATCACTAAAGTACAGGTTTCATTAGTTGAACAACCGGGTATTCAACTAATAGTGGACAATGAACTCGCAAATGAACAACTGGAGAAACCCTAATCTGCACTGGTCATTGAAAATACTCAAAAGGAGTCTACTGAGAAAGTTGTCACTTAGTTACTTGAAGAGACAATAGAGAAGAACACCAAAAGACCTATCATTAAGAGTGTACCCCCTAAACCGATGAAGCAAAAGTTACTTGAAGATGATGATGATTCTTTAAGTATTTAAGGACCCATTGATATGAACACTTTGAGTGTATATGAAATGATAAAGATTGCTAATGTTTTGCAATCTCGAGCACACAAGAAGAGACTGAAAGAGAAAAGGATTGAAGCAGAGACAATCCTGAATGCAGTAGAAATTTTGTTTGGTTTACTGCCAGAAACAACTGTTGCATATCTTCCTACACCCATTAGAAAACTTGGTTAGTTAGTTGTAGATGCATCTGATCAAATCAAGTCACTTGAAGATGCTACTCAAATGTCTGCTGAGAAGAGCCATAAGAAGAAATATGGAGATAAAATGGCAAAGAACATTGAAAGTGGCAAAATGGCTTTATCTCATAATGGAAGTCTGTTAAAGAAAGCTATTGAATCTAGAGGAAAGTATCTTTTCTCTACCTCCAATGTTAATTTCTTTTATTCTAACATTTCTAAAAGTCAAGTTGAAACCAAGCAGGAATTGGAAAGGTTATGCAAGGCATATGTCCCACTCCAAGACTCCATTCATGCCTTTAACCGGTCTCTAGATGATTTGCATGATAGATTGGTTAGGAATGATAATGAGAAGGCTAAGAGATTTCGATCTCTAAGAGAGCTCAAGAGTCAGCTCACCTCACAGGTCGACATTCTTCAGAGAGCCTACTCCAATGCAGAAGCTATTCTAGCTACTCCTGAAACCTATATGCTAGACTCAATGGAAGAATTCCATTCCCAGTTGATGTCTACATTATAGTATACTACTAACATACTGGAATCATGGGAAAATGCTTTATCCCAGATGAAGCAGAACTTTAATGATATTTTATGAGACTAGCCAATGCATGAAATTTTTTTTAAGTTGTAATATATGTTGAACATTTTGATACAGATTTTCTATATATACGTATATATTTTACTTTATCATTTTGGCATTGTTGTCAAAGGGGGAGTAATAATATGTATGTGTTTTTGAAAATTTTTTATTTATGCATGCATTAAGGGGGAGTATTGTATTAAATGGGAGTATGAGCACATGAGAAAATATGTTGTGTATGCACACTTAGTGGTATTGTATTACTCTAAAATTTTCTAAGTGTTACCATCAATGCCAAAGGGGGAGATTGTTGGCTTGATGATGATTGTAATGTATTCATCACTTGTTGTCATTGATGAAACACTCTCACACACATATATGATTCCATTGACTATCGGTATAACTTCATTGGTTTACACTATTAACCGGTATGTTTAAGGTTCATCTCTAACCGGTACTCTGTGTCAACCGGTATGTGCATAAGAGATAACTTGTGGTTACATTAAGTCCGCATGAAAATGAAGATGAAGATGAAGATGGAGATCAAGCGAAAGATTCCAGGACAACAGTTCATATGTTTTGTTCCAACCGGTATCCATTTTTGTGATGAGTTACCAACATCATTTTCTTGGTGGTCATTTTTGTGATGAGTTATGTTTACTTGTCTAGATACACTACACCTAGGACATTGTGTTTTGATTTCCTAAGGTCGACATAAGATTTGAATGTCTATTTAAAGACATCTCAGTGAATCATTTGGAAATGATAACTGATATAGAAGAGGAGATTATGTGAATACTAATATACATAAAGAGTCAAAGCTTTTGTTGAAGAGAAATAAGTGTTAAGATGAAAAGAAGTGTTGAGTGTACTTAGAATGATCTGATCAAGAAAGTATTATGCTACTCAGAATAGATCAACCCATTATTGTTGTTTTCTAATCATTACAATAGAATCAAATCCCCTAACCGAGTAAGCTCTAACAAGCTTCATTGTATAAATCCTCTAACAAGGTGATCCATTAGTTTGGATTATCAAATCCTCCAGTGAGGTTACTCCTAACAGGGTAGTACTCTTAAGAGGCTATAAGCTTCTAATCAATCTTGGGAGCTCTAACAAGATTTTCTCCTAGCAGAGCACTTTGTAAGACCTTAACCGGTCAGTTATCTATTACTGCAGATAGTTAACTTGTGAGTTCCATCTCACCGTGGTTTTTACCTATTTGGGTTATCCATGTATAAACACTTGTGTTATGGTGGATGTGTTACTTTTTGTGCATGTTGTTATTTCATTTTGGATAGCATGTATTTTTTTTAAATGCTTGGTTAAGTTCATCTACCAGTTAGTGTTTGAAGTAGTGTTTGTTTTGGTGTCACTGATTCACCCCCCCCATCTTAGTGCTTTTCAAGTCCATCAATTTGTTCTTTGGTATAATGTATAATATCATAACAGATCAGAGTAGTAGAGTAGTATGATCATGAGTTTTGTTCTTAATTAGATCTATACTCAAGCATTTGTTGATGTTATTACTTAGTTCAAACTCTCTTGTATCTCTTATACTCATTTTGTAAGGCAGTGTGCCTAAATGCATGTGCATTCCCCTTATGTAATACTTTTATACTTCTAACATAGTATATTAATATTGTGGGTTTGAATCTCATCATTGTTTTTCCCTTAACCAGGTTTCCACATAAAAATATTGGTGCTATTTTGTTCCTCATCTTGGCTTTGTGTTTTTGCACTTACTTTTCTTCATTTTCATAAAATGGTTGAAAGATCAGGTTATTAAGGTTAAATTTGTTGAACACTAATTCATGCCCCCTCTCAGTGTTCCCTTGATTCCATAAATTGGTATTAGAGACTACTTCCTTGAAAAGAGCCTAACAACTTGAGGGAGATCCAAGAAGGTGTTTTAATGGATTCCAGTGGTCTAAGACAACAACTACTTGTTGCACTTGATGATCTTGATTAGTCAAAAGCCAAAGTCTAGGAATTGAAAACAAATCTCAAGAATGCTGAAAATTTCATTCATACATTAAAGGAGAAATTGAGTAAGTCCAAGGAAAAGAGAAAGGGTCTTGTTGGTCAACTTCGGGAGAAAGAAATTCAAAGCATTGATGAAGAATCCCTGAAAGAAAAGACAAAAGAATGTGACAAACATGCTAGAATTAATGCACTTCAGAAGAATGAGATGGAAGGAATTGTGATGAAATGGACAAAGAAAATTGAAGGTAGGATGAAGAATGAGGAAAAATTGACTTAGTCACTAAAGGATAGATATGCTGAATGTTGCAAAATAAATCATGAAAATGACCTGCTGAAGCTTGAATTGATACAATCCAAAAATAATGAGCAAGAGATTGAAAGACAAATCTCAATTCTAAGAGATGAACTTACCACTACTAATGAGTACAAAGAAAAATTCAATGCTAGCTCAGCTAAGCTAGATGAGATGCTACAAAGTCAAAAGAATAAAGGTGATATGGGAGGACTTGGATTTGAGAAAGGAGAAAGCTCTGGATTTGGTCAAAGAAATTAGAAAAAGAACAATTCAAGAAGGCCTTCGGTAAGGCAACCTAATGTTTATAAATTCAATGGTAAATTCTTTTTTTGCAATAAATTTATTCATATGGCAAGTCAATGCAGAAATAGAACAAATTACAATAATTCATCATTCTTCGAACAATGTTTCAATTGCAATAAATATGGTCATAAGTCAATTGAATGAAGAAATATGGTAAATAGGAGAAATATAAGATGCTATTCTTGTGGAAGATTTGAACATATTTATAAAAAATGCAAATCAAAGGGAAATCAAAGTAATTCCAGACCTAATCAGAGAAACAACATTATTTGCTATGCTTGCAACAAATCCAGTCACATTACTAAATTTTGTAGAAGCAAGAATGTGAACAAGAATGCTCCAGAAGAAAAGAACAAATCCAATGATAAGGACAAAGAGAAGGTTGAAGAAATTGGAGAGTAGTACAAGAAGATATGGGTCAAGAAGAGTGATTATGAGGTAGAAAAATGGGTCCACACCTGATTTCGGTGCTGGAATCTCATCTGACAACTAAGCTATGATATTCGGCCTTGGGGGAAGCTTTCATGAAAATCCTTCAAACCCCCTATCTAAGATTTGTGCCCGATTCCAGTAGATTACAAAGGTATATATAATGAATGAAAATATTTATTATGGATTTTTGAAAGAATCTAAAGGAATGTAAAAGATCTTTGTGAAATGAAGAGTATCTAGAACTATTAGGGTCAAGTGCATTTATTGTAGTGAAAAGTTAGGTATGAGAAGGATAAAAGGTAAATTAACCATTCATTTCTCACCTTGCATTTGAAGTGAAAGAGCATAAGAGCATAGTGAAGGAGAATTAGGAGAGACTCTGAAGTGATATCCAAATTTGGTGTATGATCTTGTGTCCAAATGAAAGGTATTTAATAGTGAAACCCCTTTTTGATTGAATTTTTAAATTTTAATTTGATAATATGGTTGTTTCTGGTGCTGCAACTCCTTTGTTTTTTGAAATCACTGAGCATGCACATTCGAGCTTTAAGAATCATCCATTCATTTTGATGGAAGACGATCCTGAGAGCACGTTTTCATTGGTGCCCTACAAAGTACTACATATTGAAGATATTAGGGTATATATGCAATGCCCCATTGAGGAATTCAGTAGATCACAAATGTTGAATCTGTATAACAATTAGCTAGCAGACAAGAGTTCGTTATTGAAACCAAAATTTCAAGAAAATGAGAACAAGGGTTTTGAGCGTTTTGTTAGATTTCCAATGTCACATGAATAGGAATGGATCTGGTTCATCTTGAGCTGAGTTCATGACAAATTTTTCTAGTTGGATAAGCCCCACAAAATCACCAAGATAGTCATTCAGCTCGTAACAAGATTATGTGCAACCAAAGAACTGCCATCCCTAAAAGCTGTGAAGAATGACATTGTGACCAATGCGAAAGGATACAAATTTGACAAACATGTGATGACAATTAATAATATTATGGAACACGATATCAGGTTTGCACCAATGGTCATTGGGTACTATTGGGACTCATAAAAATTTGATGAATTTGAGAGGCCCATTTCAAAATTTTGCATCCGCTTTCTCCTTGCCAATGATATGGTGTGGATTTTAAAACCTTCAGGAAAATTTATTTGGCAAGTGTATCACCAAATCCCCTACGTGGCATATGGAAGGTAAAAGAAACTTCAAAACAAATGCAATCAGCCTGTGTAAGGCATTTCTACCTGGGTGCCAAATTGGGTTTACAAAAGAAATGAACTTTCAAGGGAAAGCATTTATCCCACATTGTTGGTGCAGAGGAAGTTTGTCATATTTAAATACAAAGACCTATGCATATTAACTGTCAAAGCTTAAGGGCTTGTGGCAAGTGGCTAGCTCAGTGTTGGTGGGCCCTCATGTGCATGCACATCTCAAAGTGCCCAAATTTTGTAGCAGAAGGGCAAAATTAACCAATGAGCAAGTTGGGCAGATTGGACGGTGATTGTAGATGATCTGATGGTGGTTGCTATACCACGATAGAAAGATGCCTGCTGAATACTTACCACAACTTGGCGACAAAGCACATGTGGAAAAGGGGTGAATTAAAGATCAAGTAGATCACTAAGATCCAACAGCAGATCTGAGCAATATCAACAGTGGAGTGAAATTATGGGGCTATCCATGACTATTGTAGTATCGCAGTTGTGAAGTGCCCGGAATGAATACCCTAGCGGCAGGTGGCAGACAGGTGGCACCTAGATGGTGGCTAGTTGGATGTGTAAGTTAGGAAATAGGAAATCATCACAAACAAGTATATCAAAACACTAAACATTAGCTCAATCACAAAAGCACTCATTGCAATGATCTAATCCTAAACAACACTCAATAGAGACATGAGATAAAAGCATTCAAAAACAAAAGATTATGCAAACCATAGACATGACTTGAATGCTCCTTCATGCAACTCCATTGTTCTTCTTTCCTCTTCAAATGGTTGGATTGTGGATCTCACCTACAAGTGCACACACACAATTGAAAGCAAGATGGACATTGATTATTGATCAAGAGTACTAGAAGCATAAATTCGATAATCTGATTAGCAAATTCTTAATTATTAGGGATTAGGGGTTTGATTGAAGAAATTCATCCAATTTATAGATAAATTGGAGAAATGATCAAATTAGCATGATAATTGATATTAGAGGCAATTGATTTCAAAATGGCAAAATTTAGTGAAAAGAAGAAGGTTATGACACCTTCTATGTCATGAATTATGACATATTGCCAATGCAAAGCTTAGAGAACTAGAACCTTATGACATCTTGCTATGTCAAGAGTATGACGCATGAAGCACAAAAATAGGGAGAACTAGAGACAAGTTAATTAGGTGGAAATTAAAATTAGGAAATTAGAAAATAGGAATTAGGAAATAATGAAATTAGGAATTAAGAAATTGATGGAAATTAGAAATTAGTGAATTAATAAATAATTTTTCATTTATTAATTAATTCATTTACAAAGAGGAATAATTAGCCAATTAAATGAATATTTAATTGTAATGAGAATACTTAGGATAAATAAGTAATTTATTAATCCTAAAGGAAGAAAATGATAAGCAAGGTTAAATGACTAAATCATGAAACCCTAGAAGGCGAATTAGGTCTTGAAAGATAATTGACTCGATTTGACTTGATTTTGGATTGATAAATGACCAATGTGATAAATGATTTGATTGAGAAAATGTGCCAACTGATGAGGAACAATGACAAATTGATCCAAATTGACATAATTGAGACAGATAACGATCGATGACAAATCGATCGCAAAATGACAAGATCGACAAGAGGACAAGAATCGATGACAAAATGGATTGCAAGACGACAAGATTGATAATGACCACGATCGATGACAAATTGATCACAAGATTGACAAGATCAAACAGTGACAATGATCGATGACAAATCGATCACGTGATGACAAGATTGAAGGATTGATGATAAATTAGCACGCACATTGATGCAACAAAATAAGATTGATCAAAATCATGACTGGATAGTGTTGTCGACAAGACCAAATTTGAGGACGAGATGATTGAAGAATGTAGAAGAATGACTCGATGTTCGCAAATGATAAAGACCAAGTGCGAATCATAGGAGAAATGTTAATACGATGCAAAAACCTAAAATGAGGCAATGCGTAAATGTTAAAGTATGACCTCGCAAGCGTTGGCCATTTTTGGGTGTCTACAGGATGCATAGGCAAACCAAAGAGTGACCTATCAAATAGACCTTGGCTTCGATGGATCTTTAAAAGGACTCACTGAAGGCATTAGTTCCATCAACACAAAGTACATCGAAGAAATCAAAACTGGTCCCGCTGATAGAATAAAAGGTATTGATGAAACTGTAGTTTCGATGAGACTTGTGAACAGCTCGCCGAGGGGGAAAGTTTGGAAAAAAGAATAATATCAAATAGACCAACTAAACCAAAGCTAACGTGGTGGTCCAGATGGATCTCATGAGTGAACCAGTGGCTGACACATTGTGAGACATGGAATGGATGGAAGAAGAGGTAAAGGCTGAGCAAGTTGAGTAGATCTGATGGCTAGGCGAAGAGATCTAACGATGATTGCTATACCACAAGATGAAGGTTCTCACCACTTATCCACCGTGGCATAGCAACTAGAGAGGTGGCAGTCAAGGTGGGTTCACCACAAATCAAGAATTGATAGATGGTGGGCCCGCTAGAAGAGAGAGTAGCCCAGGCGAATTAACCGGTGAGAAAATCAAGGAAGATTTAATGGTCGGAGGGAAGATCCGATGGTGGTCGCTATGTCACGATGGTAAGTAGCTCGATGGATAATTAGCATGACTTGGTGACCAAGTGGTGGGACTTGATAGTAGAGCAATGCAGAGGAGAAATAAAGAACAAGCAGGTTGGAAATGATCAGATGGTGGTTGCTGATTTTCTATGTAGAGATGCACAATGAATATCCATCATGGATCAACGACAAGGAAGAGACAAGGAAGTGGTGGGTCTGGCCATGATCAAGTGGCAGGACATGTGGAGTCCAGAGGGACTCATGAGCCAATCCAGAGGTGGCATGTGGCAGAGATCTGTGCAGTAAATTCAAAGTTTAAAATATAGTTTCAGACTATATTAAAAAGGCAGAAATTTAAATGACTGAGCTCATCCAAGAGATTGATGGTTGAGGGGTTATTTCTTTCATGAATATAGAAGTGCTATATACCATTGGAAATCTCTTGATCTGAGGAATCCATTCCTATAGTCAAGTGTAACCCATGAAAAATATTTTTGGGGCAGTTACCTCAGGATCTTAGAATTTATTTTTCAGTCAAAAAGAGAAGATTTTTAGTAGGCCAAGTGTGTGGGTAGTTACTGCTGAAAGATTGGGCAGTTGCCATTGTCAGAGATGAAATATTGTTTTCTTCTCTCTTTCTTCTTATTCTTATTTTCTTCTCATTGTAAGGGTTCCAGATTTTTGTGAGCAAGGCTCCTTAATCTTGGTTTCCAATTCTGGGTTTTTCCAAGTTTGTAATATAGTCTCTTTTTTTGAGTAATGGATTATATCTTCTTGTTGTAGGTGTTTTTGTTGTAGGTTCTTATATATGTAAGGCATGCATAAATTCACATAGAATTGAATCTAGATATACAATTCTTTGTTACAAATTAAATCCTCAAGGAGGTTGGATTTTGACATCTCAAGGAGATTGTTGTGATTGTTTGCAGGCAATCTTCAAGGAAGAATTTAAACTCTGTAATCAATCATAGATAATGGGATATATTTTTATGATTTGATGATTTTGTGAGTGAGCTTAGTAATGCATTTTTGTAAGGAATCAATGCAGGGATATTTAATGATGGAGGTGGACTTGCAATCGAGGTTTTCATTTACAGTGTGATGTATGACTCCATGCCCTTGGATAAGGTACTAGTCTTGCAGATTTTGGGGATTCTCAGAGATTTTTAAAATCATAATATCTTTTTCTTTCTCTTATGTGGTAATGTTCTACCTATCTCATGCTCCAGTCTAGTTGATATGTCAATGTAGATCTAGCCCATCTGTAGTAACCTCCTTGTTGTTGAGCCTTTTGAGATTCATCTGCTTTTGTTGATGCCATATGCCTGTAACTAGTTGTATTTTATGCATCAAAGGGTGTCTCCCCTAGGTCTAGCATAACTTGAAGTGTAGGAGGATCATTAGGATCCTATGTTACATTGTCGAATCCCTAAAGATTTTCATTGATTGAGATTCACTATTTCATAGATAGATTGCATGTGAACTTGGGTTTCTCTTTTTTAGAACAACAAAAATGATGACTCTGTTGGGGAATATGAAATTTATTGAAGATACTTTCCTCCGTGAAGGAGGTGGTGACTTTGTATGAAGATCAATGTATAATGTTAGAAGGTCTGAGAAGGATCTAACCAAATATCAAAACAACAGCTGCAATATCAAGGTATTTCCAAACTTGGTATTAAAGATTGTAAGAAATTTTGTTCCTTACCAAGTGAGTTTCAACACTAAGAAGGAAAAGGAATAAGTTGGGTTGCATGCTCCTATCAGCTTAAAAGCATGGTTGAATTATTTTGAACAATAGGGAAAATAGTCTCCAGCTACAATAATTCTTATTGGTTGAAAATAGTGAATGTATTTAAGAAAGGTTGTAGCTAGTAATGGATTGTTGTGGAAATTTCTCTATTAAAGGTTATGTGCCATTTTGTTTTGATGGCATACCTGGTTACCCGAATCAAATTCCAAGTGACATTAGGAAGCACTTATCATTGTTTAATGGGGACCAGAAACAATCAACAAGAATGCATGTGCAAAACTTTGTTGATTTAATGAATGACTATGATATCTACCATGAGGATATTTGCATGAATTTGTTTGTGTAGAGCTTGAAAGGGGATGCCAGGATTTGGTTTTCATTTTTCTTAGAAGCTTCTATTCCCTCATGGGAAGAATTAGTTGCATCTTTTCTTGAGCAATTTGTGGAGAGAGTGAACTTTAATGATATGCTGAGGAAGCTGATGGAGATTAGAGTTGAGGAGGGTGAATTAGTGCCAGCTTTCAATGTCAGATTTTCCAAAGCACTGGTTGAGATCCCACAAGGGTATAAACTAAATGACAAAGTGTCTTTAGTGGTTTATTTAGATGCCTTTGGAAGTAAGATGAGTTATAGGTTGAGGGATAAAGAGACAAAGACATTAGATCAGGATTTTGTGACAGCCATGGACATAGAGAAAAACTTAAAATATGGTATCCCTAAAGGATTTTTATCTGCTGGTGTTCATTGTCATAATGTTTGTAATGCTGCAATTAAGTGTGAAGTGAGAAGCAATGTTCAGAGCTTTGGTATTCATACTTGTGATAGAAATGCCAATAATTTAATTCCAAATGAAAATCAGAGTTGTTTGGTGCAAACAATGGTTGATCCTCATATGGATATTGATAATGCAAATTGTGTTAAAGATGAAGTGGTGCAGGAGCACCCAAGACAAGATTGGCCACCATGAGGCCATAATGAAGATATATGAGATATTGAGTCTATAAGGTTAAAATGACCATTTGATATTTTAAACATGGATAATAATTCCATTTGGAGTCGTCAAACTCATGTAATGAGTCATTTTGTAATAAGTTGTCAAAATTGCCATGTTGGGCAAGTAATGTCAAAATGAGTAATGTAATGGGGTCCAATGGGTAGAATAAGTTTTTAATAATAATTTTAAGTTTCATAAGGTCTTGTGTGACCATATTAATGTAATAAAGTTGATTAGAAACTGTCAAGATGCAAAAAGATTAAAAACTTGTCAATTGACAACTAAAAGTGTGAATTTTACAATAAATTAAAGTTGTAAAAATCCAAAAGTGGTTGTATGGGTGGTTAAGAGTTGATTTTCAGTTTCCATGAAGGGAAGAGGTTTAAATATGTTTGTTATTATCTAAAATTAAGAGGTAGAGGGTCAGATTTGCTTGGTATTGTAAGAGTTTAGGGTTTGGCAATAAAAATACAAGGTTTTCCTTGCAATTTTGGTCTAAAGTCTACACTTTATTGGTCTGAAACTCTTCTTCTTTGATTCATTTTTTATTGGAAATGGATTTGGAAATGTAGAGGAGTGTTTATACTATCATTTTATACTTCTATTAAAGTTTCTACATTCAAATCTGATATACTTCTATTGGTTGTTCTAAAATTTGTTGTAGGTGATTGTTTTTGGGAAGTTTTGAGAGTCATAATACAAATGTGACCCATTTCACTTTATGTGGTTGTTGTTTCTTGTGGAATGGGTCATGAATATTTTATTATATGTGTCTCTAAATTTACATGTGCAGGGAACAACGTGGAGATTAAGTGTTGATACCCTAGGGTAAGAGATTGAGTGAGAAAAAACATGAAAATGGAGGCATGAGTATAGTAGAAAAAGATCTACCTTAAGGAGGTAGTGTTTTTATGTGAAAATTTTTTAGGGGATGGTAAATTAATGGTGAATACCAAGTTTCAAGATCTGGAAGTGAGTTTTGGGGTTTGAACAAGGAGGCCCTAGTTTTTTAGGCCTAAAAAGGGGGGTTTAGTATCTAACCTATCAAATGATTGTGTATTGTCTTGAAACCTGGAAAATCTATGGTTTTGGAGCATTTTTCAAGACTTTTTTTTTGTTTGGTGTTGTTTTCATACCATTTGTTAGTACTTGCTTTGGAAAAGAGGGTTAATTGGGCCTAGTTAGTGTGTAGCTAGGTGCTGGTCTGAGTATTTTGTCCAAAAGACCCATAGTTGATTTTCATATATGTTAGGTAACTTCCAAAAGGGTATCCAGATATGCAATTTATTTGTCAACTTTTTTTCAAATTATTTTGAGTGAATGTCAGAATACCCATTGAATAAGGCTACTAGGGAATTGGCCTATTTAGGGACCTGGGTAAGGGTTTGAGAGAGAACTAGGTGATAGGGTGAGTTAAGACTATTGGGTAAAGTAGAATATGGTATGTAGAGGCCCTAGGAAGTGTTAGAATAAGTTGGTGATGTTGAGAGTTCTATTTGGGCATCTTGGTGAAGCCTAGTGAAGGAAGGTGAAACAAGAAGAGTTAAGTTTTCAAGAAGAAAGAATGATGAGTTGCTATGTGATTGTGAGAGGGTCCATGATTCTATGCATCATAGTGGTAATAGAGTGAGGTAGTAGGTCCTTGCATATTGTAGATTGAATACTGAGAGATAAAAGAGGAAACCATCATGGAAGAAGATGAAGAAATGTGGGCAAGGTATGCTCAGGGGCACTCTATATTCCAGACACAATGCAAATGTAGGGGTAAGGTATGCAAGGTTGTTATTAGCAATGGTTCTCTTGAAAATATAGTCTCAGTAGAGATGCTTAAGAAGTTGAACCTTCCAAGGAAACCTCTTGAGTCACCGTACAGAGCATATGGGATAAGCAATGATCAATGGGTTGATGTTAAAGAGCAATTTTATTTTTTTTCAACATTGGTTCATATTATTATACTATTCTATGTGATATTATGCCTTTGAGTGATTTTCATATGATTTGGGGTAGAGTATGGAAATTTGTTGTTAAAGCTCTACATGATGGTAGAGAAAATGCATATGTTATTAAAAGAATGGGAAAAAGTTTGTGATGAGATCATTGCATGATGACAAGGCAGTGTGGGGAATGTCAAGGATAATGTTGATTACAAGAAGAGAGTTCCTAACATATGAGGAACATAAGGATGAAGAAATGATAGAGATAGAAGCCACTCTAGGCTTGAAGGAGACAAGGTAGAGTCTAATTTGCAGGAAGAAGATGTAAAGAGCAGGTATGAGGTGAAGGAGAAAAAGGAAGCAATCCTTGAGGAGCAAAGTGAGATTGTGTAGATGAAGAGTCCATTGATAGGACATGCATCATATTAGTTAGATGATGTGAAAGATTGTGGTTCAGATAATTCAGAGGTATATATAAGAAGAAAAGAAAATGTGAGTGAGAGTGTTGATGTATTGCCAATGACAAGGCAAGGATGGCCTAGAGAGGTCAGAGTAGAAGATAAAATTGATTTGCTGATAGAGAAAGTGGAGGATGGTCTGATAAAAGGTGATGTTTATAGGGCACATGTGTATGAAGTTGAGAAAAATATCCTAGGAGAGGATAAAGATGTTAGAGGAAAGGTAAGTTGTCCCTTGGAAGGGCAAGAGAGAAAAGAGCAGCAGTTAGTTTGTGAAGAGGAAGATGAACCTAATGGCAAAGAGGTTCAAAGAGTTGAGACAGAGGTAGATGACAAAGATGCTAGTGATGATAGCAAGGGTTCAAGTATTGAAGGGCTTGATTATGAAAAAGTGATTTTGATTGGGACAATGGAATGTCCTTTGGATGGAGTAAAGGGTATAGTAAAACAAAGTACCCCTATGATAGTGAATTGTGAGGCTAATGATGTAGCCTTGAAGTTAGATAGAGAGTTGGTATGCCAAGAGGAATGGCATGAGATGAGGAATGAGTTAGTAAAGGAAGTTGAGTTAGTTGATAAGATGATGATGGGCTATGAGAAGGCTAGAGAAAGTGTGAGTTCTCCTAGCATGGAGATGAAATATGTTAATGATAAGACTATGAGTTGTCTTTGGGTGGTAAGTCTAATTGTTCTACTGATGTATGCTATTGTGACAAAGATTCCAAACATGGTGAAGATGATGGATGTTGGTAGAAGTCATATGGTGGAAGGGGCATACTATTGCTTCTTGATTTTGTTGATTTTGATAATGAATAGGAAACCAAGAGTGAAGATGAAGTTAAAGAGTCAGAGTATCAAATGTTTTGGCATATGTGAAGATGCAGGTCAGATAGAGAGCAGATGGGACCAACCTAATCAGAGCATGGAGAATAAGATTCAAGAGGAAAAAGTAGCAATGAGGGGTACAAGAGATAAAGCATGGATGGGAAGTCAAGAGAATGAAAAATACAAACCCAAGGTGAAGATGAGAACAATAAAAGAGAAAGATGGTGCAGGTTTTATGTTTGTTTGTTTTACAGGTACACCATTTCCAAGAGACTTGGAAATTTTTGAGGCGGGGAGTATGGTGCAGGAGCACCCAAGACAAGATTGGCCACCATGAGGCCATAATGAAGATATATGAGATATTAAGTCTATAAGGTTAAAATGACCATTTGATATTTTAAACATGGATAATAATTCCATTTGGAGTCATCAAACTCATGTAATGAGTCATTTTGTAATAAGTTGTCAAAATTGCCATGTTGGGCAAATAATGTCAGAATGAGTAATGTAATGGGGTCTAATGGATAGAATAAGTTTTTAATGATAATTTTAAGTTTCATAAGGTCTTGTGTGACCATATTAATTTAATAAAGTTTATTAGAAATTGTCAAGATGCAAAAAGATTTAAAACTTGTCAATTGACAACTAAAAGTGTCAATTTGACAATAAATTAAAGTTGTAAACACCCAAAAGTGGTTGTATGGGTGGTTAAGAGTTGGTTTTCAGTTTCCATGAAGGGAAGAGGTTTAAATATGTTTGTTATTATCCAAAATGAAGAGGTAGAGGGTCGTATTTGCTTGGCATTGTAAGAGTTTGGAGTTTGGCAATAAAAATACAAGGTTTTCTTTACAATTTTTGTCTAAAATCTGCACTTTATTGGTCTGAAACTCTTCTTCTTTGCTTCATTTTTTATTGGAAATGGATTTGAAAATGTAGATGAGTGATTACACTATCATTTTATAATTCTATTGAATGTTTTACATTCAAATTTGATATACTTCTATTGGTTGTTCTAAAATCTATAGTAGGTGATTGTATTTGGGAAGTTTTGAGAGTCACAATGCAAATGTGACCCATTCCACTTTATGTGGTTGTTGTTTCTTGTGTAATGGGTCAAGAATATTGTATTATATATGTCTCTAAATTTAAATGTGCAGGGAACAACATGGAGATGAAGTGTTGATACCCTAGGGTAAGAGATTGAGTGAGGAAAAGCATGAAAATGGAGGCATGAGTATAGCAGCAAAAGATATACCTTAACGAGGTAGTGTTTTTATGTGAAAAAGTGTTAGGGGATGGTAAATTAATGGTTAATACCAAGTTTAAAGATCTGGAAGTGAGGTTTGGGATATGAACAAGGAGGCCCTAGTTTTTTAGGCCTAAAAAGGGGGGTTTAGTATCTAACCTATCAAATGATTGTGTATTGTGTTGAAACATGGAAAATATATGGTTTTGGAACATTTTTCAAGACTTTTTTTGGTTTTTTGTTTTTTTCATACCATTTATTGGTACTTGCTTTGGAAAAGAGGGCTAATTGGGCCTAGTTGGTGTGTAGAAGGGTGCTGGTCTGAGTATTTTGTCCAAAAGACCCATAGTTTTTTTTCACATATGTTAGGTAACTTCCAAAAGGGTATCTAGATATGAAATTTATTTATCAAGTATTTTCGAATTATTTTGAGTATATGTCAGAATACCTGTTGAATAGGGATACTAGGGAATTGGCCTATTTAGGGACCCGGGTAAGGGTTTGAGAGAGAACTAGGTGATAGGGTGATTTAAGCCTATTGGGTAAAGTGGAATAGGGTATGTAGATGCCCTAGGAAGTGTTGGAACAATTTGGTGAGGTTGAGAGTTCTATTTGGGCACCTTGGTCAAGCCTAGTGAAGGAAGGTGAAACGAGAAGAGTTACGTTTTCAAGAAGAAAGAATGATGAGTTGCTATGTGATTGTGGGAGGGTCCATGATGCTTTGCATCATGAAGTGAGAGTTTATTCAGATTTCACTTCTTGTAATCATGTTGATGACCTTTTTGATAAGAAAGTTGAGCACAAAATTATTTTAAAATATTTTAATAGTACACATGATTGCAATGAAAATACAGTGCACATTGATGAACAAATTTATAAATAATGTCACATTGAATGGTAGCATGCAACTCTTCTTGAAAGGATTGAACAACTAAATGCATGATTTAATGATGACATGAAGGAAATTGCAAATACTCACCATATTTCAGCAGAGGCTGGAGAGAAGTTTTATGTTAAGGAATTATCAACAAAAGAGTGTGAGAACCACAGCCATGAAGATACAGCTAAAGACATTAGTAATTCTTTTGTTGACATAAATATTGATGTGTATGATCCTGAAAATGTTTTTGCATATGCTGATGAAGAGCTTATTATTTGTGAATATGTGGATAATTGCTCATATGCGAACAACAATGATGAAACTATTGAAGTTCATTGTTACGCTGATATACATGTTGATATTCCTTGCCAAGATGTTTCCAATGAAAATGATGGTCATAGTATCAATCCTTGTGATTGTGATAGATGGAATGTTGAAGACATTTTTTTTGCAGATTTCATTTCTTCCTTTTTAGATGAAGATGATCGTGACAACAGAATGGGTGATGTTTGCAATAGGCAAATTTCTAATTATTTATTTGATGTTGATATAGATCATATCCAGTCGTGGCTTTTCCATAATATTCAAAAAAGGGGTTTCATTTTATTTCTAACCCCTTGTATGAAGAGATGCTAGATATGCTAGATGTTGTAAATGATGAACCTATTCATGAGGTTGATACCGTTCCATGTAGCAGTAACATGTGTCAGGATGAAGATTTCTATAATGAGTTACCTGCTAGTATGTTTGAACACCATCTTGAAGTTTTTCATGCAAAGATGAGTGAATGTTCAAATCTTATTTCAGATTATATGTTTGAGCCAGAGGTATATTCCTTTTTTCAAGAATGGGATATTAAAAATGCTGATTTATTGCATGTAATAGGTGATGAAAAGAATGGATATGTTTTAGTAGTTGATCATGAAAGTAAGGTCCAAAATTATTTTCATGATGAGTATGCATATAATGCTGATTGGAAAATCATGTTGAAAAATGTGTGTCACAACACAAACACCTCTTTGATGATCAATATTTTCTTTAGATTGTGTACATTACCAAGTGATGAGAATCAAATTTTTGATAAGGGAAAGAGTTGGCCTCGGCTTTGATGGCCCGGGGCCATTTTATAAATAATTTCTATATTGTATAGTTGTTTTGCTTCAGTTGTGTGTTTTTCAATAAGGAACCCCTATTTTGAGAAGAAGAGATGTGATCTGTTTTTGGGTGGTTTGCTCTACTTGAGGTTTTGAATTCTTGTGTTGATCTTGTGATCAACCATCCCCAGTCAAAGCCACTGTTGGGACTCATAAAAATTTGTTGAATTTGAGAGGCCCATTTCAAAATTTTGCATCCGCTTTCTCCTTGCCCGTGGTATGGTGTGGCTTTTAAAACCTTCATGCAAATTCATTTGGAAAGTGTATCACCAAATCCCCTACGTGGCAGATGGAAGGTAAAAGAAACTTCAAAACAAATGCAATCAACCTGTGTAAGGAATTTCTACTTGGGCGCTAAATTGGGTTTACAAAAGAAACAAACATTCAAGGGAAAGTATTTATCCCACATTGGTGGTGTAGAGGGATTTTATCATATTTAAATACAAATCCCTAAGCATATTAACTATCAAATCTTAAGGGCTTTTGGCAAGTGGCTAGCTTAGCATTGGTGGGCCCCTGCATGCGTGCACATCTCAAAGCACCCAAATTTTGCAGTCGAAGGGCAAAATTAACCAGTGAGCAAGTTGGGCAGATCGGACAGTGATCACAAATGATCCAACGGTGGTCGCTATATAGCGATAGAAAGATTCCTACCGAATACTCACCACGACTTGGACATAAAGCACATGTGGAAAAGGGGTGAATTAAAGACCAAGAAGATCACTGAGATCTAATGGTAGATCCGAGGAAGATCAATGATGGAGTGAAATTCTGGGGCTATCCATGACTATCACTGTACCGAGGTTGTGAAGTGCCCGGAATGAATACCCTCACAATAGGAGGCAGACAAGTGGCACCTAGATGGTGGCCAGTTGGATGCACAGGAAAGTCATAGAGTGACCTAATGAACAGACCTTGGATTCGATGGATCTCTAAAAGGACTGACTGAAGGCATCAGTTCCATCAACACAAAGTACATCAAAGAAATTAGAACTGGTCCCAACGATAAAATAAAAGGTATCGATGAAACTGTAGTTTCGATGAGACTTGTGAACAACTCACCAAGGGGGGAAGTTTGGGTAAAAGATTAATATTGAACAAGCCAACTAAACCAAAGGCAACGTGGTGGTCCAGATGGATCTCATGAGTGAACCAATGGCTAACACATGGCACAAATCGACGAAGAGGTAAAGGCTAAGGAAGTTGAAAAGATCTAACGGTTGAGTGAAGAGAACTAATGGCGGTTGCTATACCGCGAGATGAAGGTGCTCACCAGTTATCCTCCACAACATAGCGATTGGTGAGGTGGCAGCTGAGGTGGTGGTTAAGGTGGGCTCACCACAAATCAGGAAGTGACATGTGGCAGGATCGCTAGAAGAGAGAGTATCCCAAGCAAATTAATAGGTGAGCAAATCAAGGAAGATTTGAAGGTCAGATGGAAGATTAGACGGTCGTCTCTACGCCATGATGGTAAGTAGCGTGATGGATAATCGATGTGACTTGGCGACCAAGTGGTGGAACCCGACAAGAGATAAATGCAGAGAAGAAATAAAGAATGAGCAGGTTGGAAATGATCGGATGGTGGTCACTGATCCACTAGGCAGATATGCACGATGAATATCCATCGTGGATCAACAACAAGGAAGAGACAAGGAAGTGGTGGGTCTGGTCATTCTCATGTGGTAGGACAGGTGGAGTCCAGAGGTACTCATGAGCCAATCTAGAGGTGGCATGTGGTAGAGATCTGTGTGGGAAATTAAAAGTTTAAAATATAGTTTCAAACTATAGTAAAAAGGCAAAAATTTAAATGACTGAGCTCATCCGAGAGATTGATGGTTGAGGGGTTATTTCTTGCCCAAATGTACAAGTGTTATATATCATTGGAAAGATATTGATTCAAGGAATCCATTCCTATAGTCAAGTGTAACCCACAACAAATATTTTTGGGGCAGTTACCTCAGAATCTCAGAATTTATTTTTCAGTCAGAAAGAGAAGATTTTCTGCAGGTCAAGTGTGTGGGTAGTTAATGCTAAAAGATTAGGCAGTTGCCATTGTCAGAGATTAAATCTCATTTTCTTCTCTCTTCCTTATTATTCTAATTTTCTTCTCATTGCAAGGGTTCCAGATTTTTGTGACCAAGGCTCCTTAATCTTGGTTTCCAATTCTGGGTTTTTCCAAGTCTGTAGTATAGCGTCTTTTTTCAAGTAATGGAGTATATCTTCTTGTTGTAGGTGTTTTCTTTGCAATTTATTATGTATTTAAGGCATGCAAAAATGCACACAAAATTGTCTCTAGATATATATTGCTTTGTTACAAATTAAATCCTCAAGGAGGTTGGAATTTGTCAGCTCAAGGAGATTGTTGTGATTGTTTGCAGGCATTCTTCAAGGAAGAATTTAAACTCTGTAATCAATCATAGATAATGGGATATATTTTCATGATTTGATGATTTTGTGAGTGAGCTGAGTAATGCATTTTTGCAAGGCATCAATTTAGGGATATTTAATGATGAAGCTGGACTTGAAATGGAGGTTTTCATTTATAGTTTGATATATGACTCCATGCCCTTGGATAAGGCACTGGTCTTGCAGATTCTGGGGATTCTTATAGATTTTTTAAATCATAATATCTTTTGCTTTCTGTTCTGTGGTAATGTTCTACCTATCTCATGCTCCAATCTAGTTGAGATGTCAATGTAGATCTATCCCATCTATAGTAACCTAATTATTGTTGAGCCTTTTGAGATTCATATGATTTTGTTGATGCCATATGCATGTAACTGGTTTTATTTTATGCATCAAAGGGTATCCCCCATAGGTCTAGCAGAACTTGAAGTGTAGGAGGATCATTAGGATCCTATGTTATATTGTCCAAGCCCTAAAGCTTTTCATTGATTGAGATTGGTTATTTCATAGATAGATTGCAAGTGAACTTGGGTTTCTCTTTTTGAGAACAATAGGTACAAAATCTATTTTTCTAGCAGAGAAAATTTTATTGCCGGTATTTCCATTTATGCTACATATGAGATGATGAGAGAGAACAAGAAATATGATCTTTGTGAATTTCTATAGAGTGAGCTTATAAAAAATATTAAGAAGATCAAAGAAAATAAGAAACATTCTTTCAAATTTGGAACAGTGCTTCTATGTCTTTTTTTCTACTTTATGGAAGAGGTTCCAGGTGTTAGTCTAGTGCAATGGGAATTTGACAGACCTGCAGGAGTTCAAATCTGGGAACACTTGTACAATTCTAGTGAATCCAAGGTCTGAATCAAGAATCTATGGGGTTATTTTAAAAACTTAAAGAAGGAAAGGCATGATAGCGAAAGAATACCTAAGTCTATTATAGAGAAATATCAAGACACCATTTGCTTCATGGTAGATATTGATCAATGTTTGATGGAAGTTGTAGAGCCTCAAACCATATGGATCATTTCCATGGGCTATGAGGTCAAAGAAATTGTTTTGGAACTGTATGCACAACATATGTTGAGAAAACTAGTGGATCCCAATGAGAAAATATTCGAATCATACAAGGAAAAAAGTTTAAAACTTCATCAACATTTTAAGAAATTGGTGATTCAGAAGAAGGCTCGGAAAGAGGTAGAGGCTTTTTCAAAAATTATGAGGATAACAAAGGAAGCTATCTAAAAAGCTAGAGAAGAAAATATTCTGTGAGGAGTTGTTTATGAAGAAGGAAGAAAAATTGGAAGTTCCTAAGCCTAAGCCAAGGCAAGTCAAAAGCATAACTCCCTCCTTTGGTCTTGCAAAACTAGTAAGAAAACCTAAATCTTAAATCAAGCCATCTGGTGGTAAAAAGAAGAGGAAGATAGTCAGATTTGTGACTCTAGATGAAGAGATAGAATCTGATGAAGTCGTGAAGGAAGTGAAGGCCCGAACTCCAAAAGTCACCAAGATCACAAAGGAGAAGCCTTTTGGTAGAACAATATCTGGTAATAAATCTAAGGGATCTAAGTTTGATGAAGCTTTAAAACAAGGAAAATTTACTATTGTTCTTCCTATAGAATTAGAGAAGATTGTTAATGAATTTGTTAAGAATGATAACTTGAAACCACTATCTAAGTGATATGAAAATTTTGATCAATCATGTAAGAGAACATTAGAAGAGGCTATTGTAGAATAATTAAATGTGTATAGTAAAGCATTGATTGAACTAATGATAGTCATACCCAAGAGCTTCTATGATATTTTGGATGCTAGAAGACAAATAGCTAATAAGGAAGATGAGAGACTGAAGGAATATGTGTTGGTCAACTTATTTTTAATCATTACTATAGAGGAGATAGATAGATTGCTTAATCTAGAAAAAATTGAATTCAAGAGTAAACACAGGGTAAATAAAATCATGTTAGGAAAGATAGATGAAGTTTCCAAGGAGACTAAAAATATTTTGAAAAAAATTTTGTTAGATAATCAATATGAGGTAAATAAGGCTAAAGGGAAAGAAGAACTTCATACGGAAGAATAGGATATAACATCACATGTCAATTCAAAAGCTGAGTAGATAGAGAATGACACTTCTATTTCAAAAGTCTAGACAAGTGAGCATGCAGAGGTCAGTGTGAAAGAAGAAGTTTGAGAAGAGGACACAACAAAAATAGAGGATGAAAAGGAAAAGGTTGAGAATCCTCTGGCTTTTGCAGTTGACCCTTTGATTCTTGAGAAGAATGTGGAAAAAGAGAAAGTGAAGGTCAAGTTTGAAATCAAGACTGAAGAAAAAGACACTGCAGAGAAACTAAAGGGAAACAAAGTCATTGATGATCTAGAATTATTTCAAGGTCCAATCTACCTCTCTTCTTTGTCCCTAATTAAAAAGCTTCAACTTGCATCATTTGCACAAGACAATGCCAATAAAGATCTTTTGAAGTCCCATACTAAGGATATTATGTTGCTAAAAATGGCAATCAATGTTTTTGAAAATTTTATGCCCTCATTTCAAAAGGATACTTTAGATAATCTATTTAAGCAATTAAATAGTTTGAATATTTTATAGAAAAATATTTTGAGTCTTTTGAAAGGTTAGTTGAATAAAAATTCCAAAATGAACTTAATGCATAAAGGCTTCTAAATTTGAAAAGGATGATTTCCAAAGATAATGCCACATTAGGAGAATGGTTGAAGAGCATGCTAGATGCATTGTCTGAAGGGGTGAACTTGTACAAATCATGTCTATCCTTGAACAAGTTCACTGCCGATATTGAGAAGAAGTCTAAGGTGCATGAGAATGATCTTCAACACACATATTAATTAGTTTATTCCCTAACAACATCATTGAGTATTCATGAGGATCAGGTAATATCTCTAGGTGAGAAAATCAGAAGCCTAAACCATGACTAGGAGAAAATAATTGGGAGAGTTTTTAAAGTTAGGAGTCTTATTATTCCTATGTTGGACATTATGTAGAGTGCCTTCAAAGATACTCAAGATGCTTTGGCCAGTGGTGAAATGAATGATGTAAAGACAATAGAGGCACAATCTTATTTGCTTAGTCGGTTCATAATAGTATTGCAGAATCAACAGAAAGGCTCAGACAACCACTTGGACTTGTTGATTCTTATTCTGATATCTTCAAATTTTTGTGAGTGTAAAAGGACTATGTGCATGTGTAAATATAATTTTTAATTTCTAGAACTATACCTTTGTCATTCATGTCAAAGAGGGAGAATATATGAGTGAAAAATGTTGATCTTAGGGGAGATTCTCGATTCCTTGATTATTTTGAGTCCAACAATTTGATTTTGGTTTTAGTCCGACACTTAGTCATTTTTCACTAAGTGTTGCTATCAATACCAAAGTGGGATATTGTTGGCAAGAGACACTACATTGATGATCAGATGTTGTCATTACTAGAAACTTGAGTTAGATATCCAATCCGTAGTTCATGGTTCATTCCTTTTGGAAGATTGATTCAGGTTCAGTGTGGTCTAGTAAGAAGAACATTGTATTCGATAGATTGTATAGTTTGGTAGTCAACGAATTATTTTGGTTGAGTATTTTGCCTTGTGGATCTGGGAGATGTATTGTGGATATGCAATTTACCTTATTCCATATTTGTAGCCTCTGGTGTTAATTTTGGTGTTGAATATCAGGTAGATGGTTTTTCTAGTAGAACAATATTTTGGTGTAGTGGAGTGTGAAGATTCGTGGTGTGGATCGTGCAAAGTAATTTTGATGGTTGTTTGTGTGTTCGAGGTCAATGAGCCAACATATGGGAACCATGTGGACATATTGTTTTGGTCTACTTATTTGTTTTTGGATTGGATTGAGCTAACTAGGTAACATGTTTCATGTTGCATGCTATGCATTTTTTTTGGTCGACATGGAATTGATTTAATTTGATGGTGTGGATATATTAGTCCAATTGATATGATCAATTTTCATGTCAATGGTGATTTAAGAAGCATGTATGAGTGATTGTGTACAGTTTCACTTGCACGGTTGAGATATTTGTGCTTTGGTATAATGCAAAATAATAGAATAGAGCAGAGTAAGATCATGTGTTTTGTGCTTAACTAGAACTATAGACATTTGTTGATGCTATTAAATAGTTTAAACTCTCTTGTATCTCTTATAATAATTTTGTAAGACAATGAGCCTTCTGAGTTTTAACCCTTATTTGTAATTGAGTAGTGAGATCTAGGCAATGTGCCTGAATGCATGTGTATTCCCCTTATGTAATATTTTAATACTTGTAATAGAGTATATTAATATTGTGGGTTTGAATCCCACCGTGGTTTTTCCCTTAACCTAGTTTCCACATAAAAATCTTGGTATTATGGTGTTTTTGATCTTGGCTTTATGTTTCTGCACTTACTTTTCTTCATTTGCATAAAATGGTTGAAAGATTAGGTTATTAAGGTTAAATTTGTTGAACACAGATTCACCCCCCCCCCCCTCCCCCCCCCCCTCTCAATGTTCCCTTAATTACAACAATGTTATGGTTTGGATGTTATTTTTAGAGGTTCAACATACAATGTATCATATTTTTGGAGACCTAGTTTGTGAGTATTTATTTTAGTGATTACGATCATTTGTGCATTTGCATTTTGAGAAGTGAAGGAGAGCGAAGGAGTGAATCTAGGAAAAAGTGTGAGAAAAGAGTTTGTAGGGTAGTGATTTGGTGAAATGATGAAAATCATAAGTATCAATAATGAACCTAGACTCGTGTATGAATTGAAGCATTTTATTCCACTGGAAATAGATTCAATTGGAGCTTTTTTTGGAGTTGATAATCGAATTATTCATAAGGAATATGTTTGTAAGTATATTCATGTTGTTTTAGAGGAGTATGATCATGGAAAGACTAGGAATTTTAGGCAAAGTACTTTGGCTGATAGTTCATAGCGATTGAAAAATGAATTTGGTGTCATAAGACACAAGGGTTTGGATACATGGAGTTATTTTCCGATGATCGCAAATGAAGAAATTATCACAATTCTTCTTAGCATGATTCATGGTGAATATTTATGGCTTGATAAACCATACTTGATCTTGAAAGAAGTATTGTAGGCTGTGATAGGGTTATGTGTGATTGGTGAAGTGACAATGCTAAAATCCATTAATAATGTTGGAGTATATCATTTGACTGATGTAGTTTCATATGGAAGAGCATTGAGGATTGACACTATCAGAGATGTAGAAATCAAACATGCAACAATGGAGATTTCTTATAAAGTATATTATAGGAATAGAGAAGGTTCTTGTGCATCTACCAAAGTACATATAGCATACAGGATAGTTAGAGAGAATGTTGAATATGATTTGTTTGAGATTTTGTGATGGAAATTGTTTGATAATCTAAAGATGGTGAAAAATGAGATGTATCCATTTTGGTATGGTTCTCTAATTATTTTTTGGTTTTCTATTTTCTATGTTCATTGCCTGGAATTGAGAACATTGCATGAAGAAATGGTATGACCATTGGGTCTTAGATCAAATGGTATTTAGATAGTTTGGTTGATAATTCTAATTTGTGTAGAAGTTTATTTGAAAAGTTTGGAAATGTTTTAGTTTTTGAGGAATCGGATTCCTCCAAAGGTTTTGTACTAGTATGAGAATGATATTGTGTTTCTAGTGGATAAAGATTATTGCTTTTTAGAATTTATGGTGCCTAGAGTTTCTTGGGTAACTTTGTTACCATATGAGGTTTCAAAAGATGAATGTATGAAGTTAGCAAAGAAGCTTTTGATGATGCCAAAAGATTCAAGTACGAAGAGATTTGGTACAGGTGCAAAGATTCTTGGAAGGTTCAAAATGTTGGTATCAAAGAAGAAAATGAAGAAATCAAGAAGACTTTCTGGAGAGGCCTCCACCTCCAATTCCAAATTTTAGAAAAGGGTTCAGAGAGTTTCAAAGAAGCTGGAAATCATGCCAGTGAATATTGTCAGTGAGAAGAAGAAATAAAGATAGAAGAGGGAATAGGTCAAAGTATGCAAGCAAAAGAGAAAGAGCAGCAAATTTCTAAAGAAATGTTCAATGACAATGAGTTTACAAAAGAAAAAGAGTTGGAGATGATTGAGAAGCCTAGAGGCATGAAGTTTGTTGGTGATTCTTATCAAGATCATGTATTGTATGAGTAGGATGTTATTGAGAAGGCTTTTGTAAAATATTTAATTTAGAACAATCTAGTTGCTAATAATATTGTTGGTCGTCTTCTAGAGGAGCTTGTTGAAACACTTATTGAAAGAATGGTTGAATAAGATATTAATGAATAATTAATTGAAGGAAATGTGTAGGAAATAATGATGAAGAGATGTAGGAAGGCACATTAGGTGCTAATTCTTAATCTATTGAATTTAAGAAAATTAATTGGTGAAGTTGAAAAATTATATAAATTTTGTTTCAAGTGGCTGATTGCAACACAAAAGTTTAAAGATGAAATTGATCAGATTGAGTCTCAATTTGCACTTGCACATGGAACTGCTGCTAAATAGTTGAATTGGACAAAAATTATAAAGTAACTATAAATATATATGGTAAATAAAGGGATAAATCATGTGAATTGCATAATCAGTTAGTCTCGAGGAAAAGTCAGAGAGATGAGTTTATCAGAATGTTTGGCGAATTGAGAGCTGACATTGAGTTAAAACTTTCTTCTTAATTGAGATTGTTGGTTGAAGCAGAAATGTTGATAAAAGTGCCAAGGACATAAAATTCATTGGATGATGTAGTGAATAAATGTACTATTTGTAAGAGTCAGAGTAGAATTTTGGATGCTTCTACTCATGTTTGGAAGGCCTTGGTGATAAAATTAAAGAAGAAATTCAAAGATATCTAGTCGAATAACCTTGAATAATTTAAGTGGTTTAATATCTTGGTGGTTGATGGCCTTTGTCTTTGATGGAAAAGGGGGAGAAAGGTTACTAAAAATGTTTATGTTTTTTCGTTTCATCTACTTCATATTTATCTTGAGACATTGTTGTTAGGGGGAGTTGTTGTTAGATTATTTTGTGAATTCTTTTGGTAAACATTTTTTGGTTTTTTTCTATCAATGACAAAGGGAGAGATTGTTGTAGATATGTGCTTTATTGTCATTGATGTCAAATGGTGTGATCTAGATATGTCCTAGTTCAGACATTTTTTGTAGTGTTGAGAAGTTGTTGGAGTATGAATTTATATGGTTTTGGATCGAAGGTTGATATGATTGGCTCTATAGTTTGGTAGGTTGCATTGGAACAATATTAGTGTGTTTGTAATAATGAAGTATGTTGTAATCATTTTCTGGATGGTCCAAGTATTGCATGTTTTGGTCCAAACTCTTTCTCTTGTGCAAAAATATAATTAGTGCAAGCATTAGGACATAATATTGGAATTAGTTGGGATGTATATTTGGTCTAGTGATCCCATGAGGAGTATTCTTTTTGGTCCGATATTGCATAGTGAATGATGGCTTAGGTCTAGCTTATGTTTCATTGTTTATATTTTTTGTCCATGTGTATATCTTGGGTGAGAAATATGTGTAAACATTACAATCTTTCTTTTGGCTAACTTAGCAAATTTTTTTTTTGGTTTGATATATATATGTGTGAATGTATGAGAGATATAATATTATTAAGTTTCAAAGGAATGCAATACATATGTGAAGAGATATGAATGAGGTGCAAGCAGGTTGTGTGTGCGAAATATTGGCTTAGAAAGATGTGGGTAAGTTTGATATGCAAAATATATACATTAGACTAGAGAAGATCAGTATGGGTGTGATGCAAAGAAGTATGTCAGATGTTATTGTAGTACAAAAGTGATAGTGATATAGATGTGGTGACCTGGAAGATCTGGTGGTTCAAAATTTCAGTAAGTGCAAAGATTGAGCTTTAACAGTGATTGTAATTAGCATTCTGAGATGCTTCTATCCATACAGTTTTTTTGATATCGTATTTATGTATCTTTCCCTAAGTGTAGTTACCTTCAAGTTCTACAAGTCTCATTTTGTATCATACCCCTGCTGCAAGGTGTGTACCCTTGGTCTCCTTGTGTTGTGTAGCACAATGCTTGGGTTTGTTACATAGCTTAATCACCTCCTGTGGATTGTATAAGACACTTGTAACAAGTGGTATTAGAGCTTGGTCATAGGTTCAAACCCCTCACTTGCACTAGGGGGGATTGTTGCAAGGTGTGTTCCCTTGGTCAACTTGTGTTATGCAGTGCAAAACTTGGGTTTGTGACATGGCTTAACCGCCTCCTATGGATTCTATAAGTCTAGCGGTTGTATCAGGCATTAATAGATCGATCTTTTGGTGCAATGGAAACCACACTTGTAATAGCCCCATGAGTAGTTAGCCTTGGTGTGCAAGTCTAGAGCAGTTAGCTCTACCTTTTGTAATCATTTCATATATATAGTGGATTATCTTGTGGGTTAACTCTCACCATGGTTTTATCATGTTTGGATTTTCTGGGTATAAATATTTGGTGTCCCTATGTGATTATCTATGATGTTGTTGGTTAAAATTTCTTGATATGGTTAAGTGGATTAAAGTTGTTAAATATTTTATTGAGTTCTAGAATTTAATTTATGTTGATTTATTCCCCCCTGACTCTCAGCATCTGATGTGTGTTCAACATATTTTTTTAAATATGACCCTTTAAAGGATAAACTTCTTATTCAAATGATATATTTTTTTCATCTCTAATAAATAGACCTTCAAAAAGCAATTATGATAAATAGTTAGGAAACAAATGGAGTCCCTTAAAAAGTATTATATTTCTAGAAACCTTTGCAATTTTTTTAGTTAAAAATTATATTTATTAAAATTATTTTTTAAATTTGTCTGTTCTAAATTTTTAATTTCATAATATAGAAAAATTAAATATAGGAGAAACAAAGTGAAGTCCCATGTACCTTATTTTCAAAACTTTAATAAATTTTTATATAACAATATCATTAAAAATATCTAAATTTTTAACTACATACACACACACGTATATATATATATATTATGTATGTAATACTTTTAGATGGTTTAAGTTGAAAAGATAAACTAATGTTCTTCATTTCCTTTATAAAAGTGTGACACATTATTAAACATTCATCCTATGTTATTGTAGAGGCAAAAAAGGTTCCATCTCTATTGAACATGATGTCTTATCTTATTCGTTCTGCTTGATAACCATTCATGCCTAGTTACTAAGATTAATTAGGTCATTTAGTTTTTGTATCTTATTACATATAAGATTAATATACTTGTCATGATATTATATAGTTTTATGGCTTTATCTTGCCTATAAAGTAATGAAATCTTATTGTCTTATATCATAGTGTATTAATTAGTTTTTGATGATATAACAATTCATTATATTTTATCTATCACGTAGAATGTCTTTGATAGATTCTATTTGTATCAAGTTGTACATGTGAGTTCTTTTATAACTCTAATAATTTTGAGTGCAGTTATAGGGTTATTAGATAAAGTATAAATCATAGAAACATAATAGTTTAAATTGCATTTTTGTTTTATAAAATATATATCTCAATTTTGTATAAATTATGAACTTAATGTGTGCTTTATTTTCTAGATTTTAACATTCCTTATTTCATATCATCTCCTTCGGCTCATCTTCCATGAACAAATATTAAATTTTAGCACTAAGAGAAATAAAGTTGATAACTCAAGGGAAAAATATGGAGCCATGAGAGAAAATAAATGTACTCTGTCATTGTACCAAAATAAAATAACCTAACTTTCAATTATTATTAAATTAGAAAAGAACCTACCTCCAAAACTTCTTCTATTCTTATCAAATACTCGAACCTAAAGTGAGTTGCTCAATGAAAATTATAGATAAAATGTCAATAATATAGATAAAATTATAGCTTCTCGATGAAAATATAGAAATATGTGTACTAACCTTAACTAGACCATTATTGACCATGAAATTATCTCCTCGCACAATGACAATAACTTCTAGGGTAAATTTAGGTTTGAGAAAAAAATACTTGAAGATAGAGTTAGATGGTGAAAATTTTGAATGGAATCTTGTATGTTGAACACTTGTGAATGTTGGAGGAGAGGAGGGGACATGAATCAACATATATTAAGACTTAACCATTTCTTTACCATTCATTCCAAATAATGCATGCACATAAGTAAACAATAGAAAACAAAAGATCAATCATGCAAGGAAACCAATATTTTACATGCAAAACACAATATATGAAAAATTGATTACAAATTTTTAGGCTCTAAGCCAAGGAAGCTCACTGCTCCTGATTTTTACTTGCAAGCTAAGGTGCACAACTTTAGGGAAAGATAAAATGGACTTGCAAAACACAAAAGGTCACTTCTTTAGGAAAATATATAATAGATTTGATTACAAAGAGTAATTATTGCTAAACTGAGTACAAGTGCATTCTTTGAAATGTTGATTGCATTTTACTATTCTAAAAATATGAAACTCTCTTCATCACTATTCATCTAAAATTGTGCACCTTTTCTCTTACACAATACACCATACACAACTTTCCAAACAACTTATACAATCATTCAAAAGATCTTATTTTTTATATATCATCTGTACAAAGAAGATACATCAATTAGGTTAGCCTAATTAGATGTAACATGTAAAGTAAAACTAGTTGGACCCAAATACTTTCTCCAAAAAATATAGAAGTGAAACAAGCTATGTGAAGTATCACACCATGTCAAAACACCTTACTATTACTCTTAAATCATCACCTTCAACTCTACACGCTACCACATGGACCAAAACACTCAAGATGGCGCTAAAGGATAGAACCGATAATGCAACCCAATCAAACATATTAACTATGTGATGAGGACCTCCACAACACTTATGGATGAACAAAATAGCATCAAATAACACTAATAAATTACATTAGAGAACTGCAACACTAGAAACATTAGATGGTAGAGGAATGCAATCTATTCCTTTAAAAAGGTACATTGTCACTATAGAACCAACACTTAGACCGACATCAAATCAGTTGTAGGTCAAATGAGAACATGAAACCTTGGATGTAACATTCTCTTGCATACACCAACATCATAATACAACCACAAGTAAAGAATGATTCAATGTAGCACAATTCAAACCAAAAAACAGAACCATGTTTGACAAATTGTTCACCAAAATAGTCACACATCCAAAATTTGTTGGAGATATCTAAATACATCTTCAATGCTTTCAAATAGCCATAAGTCAACTAGATATACCATCTATAGTCATCACCATCAATCTCCATACATCAATGTGAACACATGAGCATACTCTTGACACAACACCACTAGTTACATACTTTTGGACCTTGGTTGATATTAATGACAACAACTTTGACATCAATGACAACATTTTTTTTATATTTGCAATAATATTCCCCTTTTCATTGATGGAAACACTTGATCAATCACAAAAACATTAGTATATCTCTCCCTCTTTGACATCAAGGACAAAGGGAACAACACTTCAATCTACAACTTCTTCAAATATTTCTCCCCCTTCTAGGTATATGTTTTATATCTGCAACACTCCTGTTGTCATGTATATCTTTATTCTACACACATTTTCCTATAACCAAGAAACCAAAAATTTCACTACTCCCCCTCAGAGAAACAACCACATCAATCTAAGAGATGAAAGATAGACTTTTAATCTTCCCTATAAAGATGTACCATTTCTATGCATCTAGTTTGAAGTATCAAGGGAAATAAACCCTAATTTCTATTGGATATACTCAAAGTATCCTTTGATAGTTCCTTTATGAAAATATCATCCCCTTGGTTGTTAAACACCACCCTTAGGGATTTTCCACATGTCTTAACTTCATCTTGTGGTTTGTTTATCTCTAGTGTTTATATCAGGTCTTAACAAGTTGATCTTTTGTTGCAACGACAAAACTTGGATAACAAATGGTATTAGAGATCAAATCATGAGTTCAAATACCTCATTCATGTTGGGAGGAATTTTTGGAAAGCATGTGCCCTTCATCCCCTTAGTTGTTCAATGCCACCACTAAGGATCTATGACATGACTTAACTGCCTCCCATGGTTTGTTTATCACTGGTGTTTGTATCAAGCATTAATAGGTCAATCTTTTGGCACAACAACAAAACATTAGCTAACAAATGGTATTAGAGATCAAGTTACAAGTTCATATCCCTTAGTCATGATGGGGGAGGGGAGGATTGTTAGAAGGTGTACACCCTTTGTACCCTTGGTTATTGAATGCTACCCTCAGAGATTCATGACATGTCTTAATTGTCTCTTGTGATTTTTTTATCTCTAGTGTTCATATTGGGTGTTAGTAGGTTGAGATCTTTTGGCACAATGACAAACCTTGAAAATATCTCTACTATTCAACATAAATTAACACAATTTATTATGCATAAAATAAGGAAGATGATTTAATAAAATAAAATAAATCTCCAAACAATAATCTAAAAGAATATTTAATATACATTATAATCATCTCATCAAATCCTCATGAAGGATTATCCTTTGCATGAACTACTCTCATGCTAAATTGATTCTTTTCATTAAAAATATTGGAATTAATAAAAATATTAATTGGTTATAGTATAAATCATGAAGGACCCCATTAGGAATATCTTCAACACTAGTCCATGGGTGTGTTCAAGATCAAAGGGTTCCAAAAAGTGGTGATGTGAAAAAATGTATTTTTCTTTTTCCCCCAAAAAGTTAAAATCTACTTTGATTCTCTACTTGGGTTGGGAGAAAGTACATGCTACCATGGTAAAAACCGAAGCTAAATTTATATCCATTTTGTTGAGAATTTAAATAAAAAGAACAATATAATACATTATATATATATTACTTGGCCAATTTACACCTCGTGTTTGTGCCCCTCCTTTAGCACGTCTCCCCCTCATCCCCTATCTAGTTATGTTCAATGCCTTAACTCCAATTTTGATGCCTCATACACCTACCAAATGATTCCCTAGAGGCGTTTCCTCCTCCCTGGACCCTAATTTTGGTCCTTGATTGAGGTGGGCTAGCGTGCTAGCGCCCTGGTCCCCCTCAATGGGAGTCAATTTTCTAGGGAGGGATGAGACCCATATCTCCATTGGGAAATAAACTTGGTGGCTCTATGTGACCATTGGAGGTTGTACTAATAGGTAAATTGACCTAGATCCTCATATATAAAGGCATTTGATGAACTTAATTTCATCCAAGAATCATAAGCATTCAACCTAAAACATTCAAGCATTGAAGTGTTCATCATCAAGCATTTCTAGAGATCTTCAAGGTTGCATTTCCTTTATACAACTATTGTGGATAAAATTACAACATTCATATGAAAGCATGAGTGTGTGATAGGGTTTTTATATTCTTCATTATCAGTCATTGCAAATCTGATGTATATCTTTCCATTATTTATTTTTATATTTGCAATTTTTCATTCAAGTTTAATTCCTAAACTAGGGTTTGAATTAGGAAAACCCCTATTCCCAACCTATTTAGCTTCTCTAATGTGCCCATGAAAAGGTACAGAGCTATGATCTTCATAATAAGCTTTATTTATAGTGACAAATTAATCCCCCACTAGAGTGTGAAAAGTACGAAGGATCAGAGTGACCACCATACCAGTCCTAAAAAATTAGGATATCATTCTAGGAACAAGTTTGAATAGTCTTACAATCCTCAGATCCAATTTCGTGGCTTGATTTGATGACTATATCTCATTGTTTATGCATAATTACTTCAATTTCAGCCAATTTTCCCTAATTTTAGCATCTTCAACAAATCAATTCAACTCAAGGAAAAGAAGAGGCTCATTCAAAACCCCCTTGGAATTAGATCAAAATATAGATCTATTAATTTTAGATCTATCTAATTCATATATTTCCCTAATGTAATGGTCCATAAGCAAAATTAGTGGTTTTACTACACATAATGGTGGAAACCCTAATTTTCACCATTACATTTGGGTGAAACCAACTCCTTACAAATTTATTTCTAATTTATGCCCTCAGATCTGAGTGTTTATTCAATTTAAAATTCAAATTTAAATTTATAGGTTTAATTTTTGAATTAAATTTTATAAATTTACAGGTTAAATTCACAAAAAACCCTAATTTAGAATTCAAAAATTGAACTTGTGGGTTGTCTAATTTAGATTAATTATTTCAAATTTGATTTGGGAATATTTTAATTTTCAAAATTTGCAATCATAGATCTTATTTTAATCAAGTCACATAAATTTAAAGGTTCAATTCACAAAAACCTTAATTTTTTTTTGTTAATTTGATTTGTGGGTTGCATAATTTGTCAAATTCATTTTTAGATCTGATCTTTATGATATGTTATTCATTGATTTAAATGAATTTATCTTTTGAATTCACAAATAAATTGCTTAATTAAATGATTAATCGATCACTTTTACAAAATTTTGCATTGTTTAATCACAATTTTCAAATTTGAAATTCAAAATTTTCCTCCTTTATTCAATTTTTCATGCATATATTGAGTGAACATTACTTTGGTTACATACCATATGAGTTTATTGTTTGGTAATAAGTGCATATGGACTTCTTATCTTATTTTTCTAGTTCAATTTGAAGTTACATTAAAGATGTTCATGATGTTCCCTTTCATGCATATGATGATAACTTAGTTCTCCCTTTTATTCATAGCTATTATTAACCCCCTCTCAAAATTGGTCCCATTAATGAGGGAACATTGGTGAAAAAAGAGAATATGAACACTTTGTTAGGCCTTTTTTGAATTGGTTTCCATAATTTATCTCTAGCTCATTTTTCTTCACTCCATATTTTTTGAAATGCTTTGATCGACTTTTTAATTTAGCGGTGACTTGTTTCCTCGGTCATTTCCCCTTAAAATGGTTTGTTAAGGGTTTATTATCATGTGAAATTGGCCCTTTGTTGTAAGATTAATGTTTAGTCAACTTGTTGATAGATTAAATCATTTTGACCCCTGTGAATCCTTTAGGTTTGGCCCCGCTCATGACATCCTAGGGACTTATGTTAAAATCATATGTTTCAATTTTGAGGTAGGCCATGTTTGTAAGTGTTCTTTACTACGCAATATATTTTTATCTGATGTGGTTGACCGTTGGTGTTAAATTGGTGAACTCAAAGCTTTGTGGGGGCCTTCTCTTTATTTGACTGAATCCCAAGTTAAGTTGTGAGATATGAAGAAATCAGAACTAGTGAAAGGTATCAAGGTGTGATGCTTGCAGATAGACAGGACCCATCATGGCAACTCAAAACTCACTAAGGTGGTTTTGAAGGCTTTGGATAGTGTCTAAGATAAGGAATTAAAGAAAAGTGTTAGTAATGTGATAGGTCAAAATAAATTTCCTCAAGTAAGGAGATTCAAATTTCACTATCAACTATTGATGTTTCTCAATTGACAGTTCTTATTTAAACATGCATTAGGCCCATTTGTGCTACCATAATCTGCACAAATTGCATTGATAGAGAAAAGACCAGTGAGTTAATGTTGCTAATAAATTTTTAATTTCCCAATCATGGAGCTTAGAGAAAGATGCAGTGTGGAGAAAAAAGATAGAATCGTGTTTCCCATGCAAATTTTGGCTACCATAGAATTAATTCAAGTGAGAAAAATCTTGTAAGTCTTATTTTTTGCATCTCTTGTTCCTTTTAAAAGGGCTTCATAGGATAATTGATTGTAGCCCTATAATTAAGTAGTGAAAGGAATTAGAGTGAAATATTTGTGAGCTAGAAAATGTCCTCTTGCTCAAAAGTCTCACAATCAGGAGAACCTAAAGCCAAGAAACAAAAGAAAGAGAAAAATATACATGATGATTTGATTGCTTTGCTACTTGGGTCATTATATAGATCTAAAATAGGGGCAGATTTCCCAAAGTTTTTTGATAAGAAATTTAATTGCAGAGAGAGTTACTTCAATGTTAGAAGGCATCATATTTTCAAGTTCTTCTTCATGAAATCTAAGTCTACAATTCCATAGTTCAACCCCTGGAGGTTAGGTCTTGCTAGGTTGGTGGTCCCAAATTTTTTTGTTAATATAGATTTGACTAAAGTCCTATAAAAGTGTTATAACCATGAGGGTTGATACATCAAAGTTGTGAATGGGTTTTTTACGGTACATAAATAGAGACAAGATACTAGAAGTTTTTGATATGGAGGATTGTAGGGATTGCACCATGGCTATTGACATATAAGGGTTAAATGCAATGTATAATTATATAGAGGGTCTCTTCAGGAGAAAATGGTTACCTGTGCATAAACCAAGATATAAGAATAATTTGTAAAAATTTGCTAGGACAGAAAAAACCCCCTTATAAGATTGACTTGTTTTATAGATATTTTGAGATGACATACTATGCAATATGTCAGGTGTTGGAGTACAGTGGGGATCCTTTGATGTCAAAAGAAATTATGCTACTAGCATGTGATACTTAGAGGGAAACTGACTACAAGACATATGATTACCATTAGTTGTAGTAGATGTGATTCATAATTCATTATTGGCGTACCAAAATAATATTCAAATGGTAAAAATTGCTAATGCATATGTTACTTTTCTAAGGAAACAAATATAAAGTGTGGGGAATAAATATTCATGTTAAGCCTATTCAAAATGGTATTAAGAGGTTGGTTTAATTATGGACTTCCATTTGGGATACTAGATATGAACATTCACAGGATCTTGTGTTTCAACAATTCTTTGTTAAAAGGATTTTCATTGCATATGGCATAGAGCTTCCTTATTTAGGAAGTTATGAATTTCTTAAGACCAAAAGGAAAAGAACATGAACTTAAGGTGAGTATTGATCACAACTGGCCTGATTGGTATATGGATGAGGAATAAATATATATCAAAATTTATGATTCAGTGGAATGGCCACATTTTACCATTCATAGTACCAAACAAATTAGTAGCTCTGGAGATAGTATGATAGATGTATGAAGCATCAGACCCATTTAGAACTATCCAAAAGGGTTCATTTCTCCCATTGTATCTTGAAATTGGTGATTTTGAAATAAATTCCAATAAAGGTTTCAAACAAGCTATTGATATGCTTAGGTCTTTTGATTTACCAGTTGGGTTGGAAGCAAGGCAATTTGACCCAAAAGGGCATTATTCTTCTGCAAAGACGACAACAACATTGGGAAAATTAGAACATGAGTTTGAGCTAAGAGAATAACTAATGAGGAATTTTGATTCCTATGAAGAAGTCAAAGCAAGGAGATCAACTTACTTCAAGGTACAAAAGGTTGAGAGTAGGAAGAGGCTAGAGGACCCCTTTTATCAAGGTATTTTTCTAAATGAACTAAACAAAGTTAGAAGAATAGAGAGGTTCATTCAAGATGCTCCAATCCTTCTAGCCAACTTGTTTGTTCCTCCTCCTCCATCACCAAGTCCATTGACTTATGCAATAGGAGGACCAATGGAAGTGCCCCTATTAGCACAATTGTCTCCAACACCATCTTCAAATGTTGAAGTATCACAAGGGAATGATGTAAGAAATGGAAATGAATCAAGAAGGTTGCAGCCTTACATTCCACCTGATGAACAAAATGATTATCTGATCCAAATCAAAAGCTATTTGATTGAAGATGTGAGAAGGAAAGATTCATAAGATTTCCTATCTGATGATGATTTTATACATTCCCAAGAGTTTAGGTTGTTTATGTCCAAGTGGAAGGGACGAAAATTGGTCAAAAAACAATTGGAAATTCCCAATGAGTAAAGGGAAGAATATAACATAAAGTTTTATGTAGGGCTTAAGGAAGAATTTGAACACTTGACACCAAAGAAAGGAAGACAATTTCTTAAAGAAGTTGGTTGTTTAATCATTCTAGGAATGGACATATCATTTACCATTATCTTTGATAATCTAAGGAGAAATCATAAGTTTGATTATGATCTTACTAATGATGGTTATGATAAACTTTGTTTTGGGTCAGAAGTTAGACCTTCAGATAAAACATTATCTACGTGGTGCCTATATCCTGAAGGTAAGAGGCTAAAATTGATTGTTGACCCAAATAAAATAATGGGTCAATTCATGGTTTATCGGCTTAAAGATGTTTTTACTAGTGATATAGTAGAGTTAAATATGAATACTACTCTATTCAATAAGGAAAAAGTTGAGGAACAAAATGAGAAGATTGCACTACTTATTCAAGAGAACAATGATTTAAGAGATGCATTGGGATTGTCAAAAGGAAAGGGCCTTTTGTTAGAAGCTGAGGATACAACCAAAAAATTGCAAACTGACCTTAGATTTGAAAGGAATGTAAGGAAAGAAGAAGAAAAGAAAGTAATTAAACTACAACAAGATGTAATGTACTTTAACAAGGATCTCAGAATGAGTAAGTTCACATGGAATCAAAAAATTTATTAAGTGCAGGTTTGGGAAATTATTTCCTTATTTATATGTTACATGGACAAGACATCAAGATTTGTCTTAGGTTACACAAAAATGGTGAGCAACAAAAATTCAATTGAAACTTACAATAAGATATTTGTTTAAAAAGAAATAGTTAATTTATTGTCCAAGTAAGTTTGTTGAATCTATTGGTAGTGAGGATGTAGGGTTGTGGGTAGAAATGTTGAGTGAGTTGGAATCAACATTGTTTTAATTTGACAAGTTTCTAAATAAGCATCATAAATTCCATGGACATTTTGCATAGGCTTCGCCTAGGATTTCTCAGTTACAAGGTACCCCTCTTCCTTCATTCATGAAAAAAAATAGAGCTTGGGAATTGCCTCTTCCATAATATACTTGACAAAGTTATGGATGATGTTGATAAGGTATTTGAGAATTTTCAGACTTAATTAAGTGGTTTACACCAGTTAGAGTTTAGTGCTAGGATTATAAATAAGGTGAATGCTTCTTTAGTAAATCTAGCATACAATGACCACTTGGACTCTTGTTAGTGGTTCTTTTCTAGAGAGAAGTGATTTATGAGAGAGTTAAATCTTGTGACTTTGTTTGTATTTTTTGTTCTCATGAAACCTGTTATTCCTACCTAATGTTATTTCTTGTCTTTTGTATGACTTCTCAAAGGTTTAACAACTTTGAAAGAATGATTCTTTCTAAATCATTATTACTTATGAACAAGGATGTTCCTCGTATTCTAAATATTTTCTCCCAAGAAGGTTGTTATTTTCTTATTAGGTGTAATGAATAGATGATGACATATGTCAAATCCGGCCTAATCCTTTTGTAGCTCCCTTAGTTTTATAAAAGGTAATTCAGGGTCATCTTGAAAGGGGTTCTAAAAATATTTTTGAAGTGATATGAATATTGTTCTTGATATAGAATCTCTTTTTCTAATGAATTAAGTAGTTACATATATAGAGATAATTAAAATATTCTATTGAAATGTCTCATGTTTGTCATCTTTTGGTTGTATGGTTTCATTTGTCAAGGGTGAATGGAGTTGTCTCTATAAATTTCTTATCGATGTGTGATGTCATAATTAGGTTTTCTTTGAGGAAGAAATTAAATTCTAGTTACATATTGCAATGGCTTTTGGATAATTGTGTGATCATTAAAGAATGATTCACATGAAAATATGAGAACATATTTGTAAGACATTTATATTCGAGATTGGGATTGTAGCCTATGTTAAATTGTCATAAATTTGACTTTGTGCCCAGGAATAATGCACTAGTATAGAGATATATATGTTCACTAATCACACTAAACTTAGATCAATCCTTTCTATTTGTTTAATTTTTTGTTTGTATTAAAGGATTTTGTTCTCAAGCAGAAATAATTCATTTAAATAGCAGAATAGGGCCAATTCTGAGTTTTCTCATTTGTATTATGTTTCCATATCATTGAGAATCATCTATTATGATTCATTACTTGTCTAGTTGTTGAAAGATCTATGAGTATTGTAAGAGGTTGACCCTCTTGGGTTTTGTAGAGCCTAAAGTGAAGGAGAATTGTTCATTCTATGGATCATTAATTTGCTAGTGATCTTAGGTTGTTGTTAAAAGAGGAAGGCTAATTCCTAGAGAAACCTAAGAAAGCACTTGGAGATACCAACACACTTCTTTCAAATATCTCCCTCCTAAAGATGAATCTTCGGAGAATGATGATCATTCTTCTCCTAAAAATTACCTCCCCCATAAGGATTATTTGGTGGAAGAGGATGATGTTGTGGCTACCTTTCCTAGTGATCTACCATACCTTATTTTCATTTCAATGTTCTTCCACCAAGAGATGAAACATTAATGATGTATGGTAGTCCCTTTCCTAAAGATTGTCTTACTCATGATGATACTTTAGAGAAAGAGAATGATACCACTTCTCATCATTATAATGTTTCCAATAATCTCTCTACCAAAAATCAAGAACCTAAAAAGATCAAATCAATGTCATTCATATTGTTGAGAACTCTAAGGTTGTTTTCTACCTTGATCAAGATGTCTCTCAACCTAAAAAAACAATAAAAATTGTTCTTGAGTATCATGTAGTGCCTTACACATATAATTATAAAGTGTTTGCTTTGGAAACTAATCAAAACATATGAATTGAAGCACAATATACTTTGTTAGTTCTGATAATCCTCTATCCAATTCAAAAAAAACACAATCTCCTACTAAATAAGTTCCTAAAGAAGAACTCTTGGAGAATGATTGGGGGTTCTTATATTTCACACCTCATTTTTGTAAAAAAACTAAGATGAATAAATTGGACACTCAAAAACTTTCTCCTAACACATGTCTAGAAATTGATTCGGCCTCTTTAAACTTCAATCCAATTCCACCTAAGAGGAAACCCTCTCTTGATCCTTATTGGAAAATGCACACTCCAATGAGAAATTGTAGGTGATTGAAGGTATTGTCATTGATGGCAACCTTATAATCCTATGGCACCGACAGGTACCAACACCGACATCAATAAAGATAATTACTGACACACCAACTGACAAGATTTATTTTGTATTTAATTATAAAATCTTTTTGTAAGCTGACAAGGCAAATTGTAATAGGACTCATATATAAGTATGAGATCTTGTAGATCATTTGTGTAAGTATGGAATGTAATAGGCACATGTGAACATGCAAATAATAAGGTAGATTTTGGAATAAGGTTTATGAAAGTTGTATAAGCTTAAACTGGTACTGAACCTGGCATAGCAGATGTTGAACCGAAGCAATACATGATATTGGATTTGCATAATCCATTTTTGTAATTCAGTGAGACTTCCCTTTTTGTAATTAAGTAGTGAGATTTAGGCAGTTGGCCTTCTTGCATGTGCAGGCCCCTATTGTAAGTAATATTAATTTATTGGTGAGCGAGTGAATATTTTGGGTCACAAATCCCACCAAGGTTTTTCCCACACCGGATATCCTCATTAAAAATATTGTGTTATGGTGTGCTTTCTATGTTGTGGTTATTGATCTTATTTACTGCATTATTTCTGGTTTACTAGTACACTTTTTTGGAATGCAATTTGTTTAATAAGTTTCAAAAATATGTTAACCGACAAGATACTGATTCACCCCTCCCTCTCAGTATCTTTGGGAATCCTAACAATTGGTATTAGAGCCTGGTCCTCTATTTTCAAAAGCCTAACAACTTGAGGAAGATTCTGATACTAGTACAGATGGAAAACCTAAGAAAGCAATTGGAAACAACTCTTGTAGATTATGATGCAAAAAAGTTGAAAAATATGAAACTTGAAGATGATCTGAAGGCTGCACAGGAAATCATTCAAGGACTTCAAGAAAATCTCACTATTGCTAGGAAAAAAAGAAGAGAACTTCATGAGAAGATAAAGAGTGATGATGATGAAAAAAAAAATCTTAATGATCTTGTAAGCAAGATTAAGCAAGAAAACATGACCTTGAGGAATGAGATGCAAGATATGACTATGAGGTTTTGTAAAGATATTGAAGACTAAAAGAAGAATGAAGATGACTTGACTAGGAGAATCAATGATGCTAGAAATGAAAATCTAAGACTTAGTTATGAAAATGATATGTTGAAGATAGATATGATTCACTTGGAGCATGATAAAACTGAACTCATGAGATAGAAAGATTTCTTAGAAAATGAGTTGGCTACTGCAAATCAACACAAGGAGAAATTCAAGAAAAGCTCAAAATAACTTGATGACATGCTAAAAAATCAGAAACCTAATGGAGATAGTAATGGTCTTGGCTTTGAAGTTAGTGAAAGCTTCGGTACTGCAAACAATCATGATTACAGTAAAATGGTAAGACAACCTAATGCCCACAAATTTAATGGGAAATGCTTTAACTATAACAAGTATGGTCATAAAGAAAATCAATGTAGATCTAGAAACTATCAAAACACCAATGCACCCACCAGTCAATATTCTAAATACAACAAAATTGGTCATAATTCAAAAAACTACAAAATGAATGTAAGATGTTATGTTTGTGAAAGATTTGGACACTTATATAATCAACACATAACACAATCTAAGGGTGACAAGAAAGACACATTTAGATTTGGTAACCTACTTGTATGTCTATTGTTATATATCACCAAGGAAGCTCTTGGTATTGGTAGAAAGGATTTTGGATTTTACATACCGATAGGAAAATAACTTTTGGATATTCTTAATAACATGGGAGATGACAGGGAGAAGAACATAATTGAACACTTTCAGGCACTGAAGGCTAGAATGAAAAATAGGGAAAGACTATCTCAATCCGTAGTTGATAAATATCAAAAAGAGATATGCTTTGTTATAAAGAAGGATGAAATCTGGATGGAGGCAGTGGTTCTGAGGATAGTTTAGGTTATAGAAATGGGTTATGAGGAAGATGAAAACATAATAGAAACTTATGCAAAATCACTTCTAGAAGCCCCTAAAGAATCAACATAAGAAGTATTTGGAACTGCATAAACCATTGAAAGAAAAGTTCAATCACATAAAAGAATAAAGAAAAATAGATAATGTGGAGAGTATGGAAACTACACATGAGGATCCTAATCCTGATTTAGTGGTGTTGTATACCATGAATATTGACACACAAGAAGTCAACATTGTGGTTGATAAGGAAACAATTGAGAAGAGAGATATGACAACTGAGCCATCGGCATAAAACATTGTAGTTGAGACAAATGTTGAGGATACAGTTGGAAATATTGAGATTGAGATTGAAACACATAATGAACAATCAACCGATCCCCTATATACTGGAAAGATAGATACCACTAATGTACACACTGAAAAACCTACTGAGAAACTAGCTACTAATAAATCTGTTGAGATACCGACAGTAGATAGTTTAGAGGTACATATAGAAAAACTAGTAAAAAAGACTGAGACACAATTAGAAAAACCGGCAATGGAAAATATAGAGTACATTTTGAGAAACATGAAGAGGAAAAGATTCAGATAGAGACAGTGCCACCAACAACGGCTGAGAAACCCAAACCTTTGCTAGTAGAAATGTAGACTCAAATTGACCTACTAGAGGTCAACATAATCAAAGAGGTTACTCACATGGGTAGATTGCAGATCGTTAAGGCAGTTGGATAGTCATTTGGTTCCTCCTTAATAGAATTCAAACTGACAAATGTAATAGAGGTATTATTGGATTCCATCAAGAAAATCACAGAGTGTAATGCACATGCATATAAGGCTATTGATGACACAATTCCTTTATTGAAATTGATTGCACCCAAGGGCAATGTGGAAAATAAAGATTCTTTGAGTCAACTAGACACATTGTCTAAGTACATCACCGACAATATTTTGACAGTTGATCAAACTAATAAGGAGACATTCAGTGAGAAAATGAACAAGGAAAAAGAAAAATTCTTTGAAGAGACAATAAAGAAGTGCACATAACACATTGACACCCTCCTACTAGCACTAAACAAAACTTTAATGAAATTTAAGGAGTTGTACAGAGACACCTGCAAGACTAATCTTCTAACAGTGGATATTGACAAGGAAATCAACATATCACAAAAGGAAATAAATGATATAGCTGACAATCTCATTGGCTCATCAGAACCCATATCAGTTATAGAATAGGAGATAGTTGGATTTGAGGAGAAACTTAAGAAATTGGAGAAGAAAAAGAAAAGTATAAAATACAAGGCTAAGGAACTCAAATATAGACTAGGTCTGAAACTAGACATCCTCATCTCCTTGAGAAAAGAGATATCAGGGGCACTTGTTCCAGGACTTAAGACACCAGAAGAGAAAATGCACATACTCATCGATACCATCCAAAGGATAGAAGCAACATTGAAGGATAGTGAGAGGTTCACTAACAATTTGAATTTTGCATTAGCGGATCTATATCAGATTGTAACCCACTAGTTACAGGGATCTTGACAAGAACTACACTCAATTGACATTAATTGACAACCTTTTTCATTGATTCCAAATGGGGAGTAGTAGAATGAGAAAAATTATTGGAAGAAGACATCATCTGCTCAGGGGGAGCACACAGTTTTGGCAAGATTTCTTTGGACAACACATTTTTGGATACAATTTTTGACTTTTTCTCAGGAGTGTTGCCATCAATGCCAAAGGGGGAGATTGTTGGAAAATACACACTCCAATGAGAAATTGTAGGTGATTGAAGGTATTTTCATTAATGGAAACCTTACAATCCTATGGCACCGAAAAGCATCGGCACAAGCATCGACACTGACAGTGGCAAAGATGATTACCGATACCCTAGCCGATAGGATTTTATTTTGTATTTAATTGTAAAATCTTTTTGTAAGTTGACAAGGTGAATTGTAATAGGACTCATATATAAGTATGAGATCTTGTAGATCATTTGTGTAAGTATGGAATGTAATAGGTAGATGCGAACATGGGAATAATAAGGCATATTTTGGAATAAGGATTATGGAAGTTGTATAGGCTTAAATCGGTACTGAACTTGGCATAAGAGATGTTGAACCAAAGAAATAAATGATATTGGATTTGCATAATCTATTTTTGTAAGTCAGTGAGACTTCCATTTTTGTAATTAAGCAATGAGCTTTAGGCAGTTGGCCTTCCTGCATGTGTAGGCCCCTATTGTAAGTAATATTCATTTATTGGCTAGTGAGTGAATATTGTGGGTCACAAATCCCACCAAGGTTTTTCCCACACTGGGTTTCCTCATTAAAAATATTGTGTTATGGTGTGCTTTCTATGTTATGGTTATTGATCTTAGTTACTGCATTATTTCTGGTTTATTGGTACACTGTTTTGGAATACAATTTGTTTAATAGGTTTAGAAAATTTGTTAACTGACAAGATACTAATTCACCCCCCCCTCTCACTATCTTTGGGAATCCTAACAATCCCAAACATGGATACAATGGATGGGTTTTAGTATGTGTGCAACAAAGTATTGAAAGTCATGAGAAATCACACTTTTCTAATGAAAAGATAGCTTTACAACCTCCTCCTTTTTCAACATCACCTCTTCTATTATCTAATGAATCTACATCTTCTCATTCCAATATGGTATCACAACAAGACAATGTTTTGTTCTATCTTCTCCATGTCAATTTAATCTCTCTTCTTTAGCCTAAAAGAAGAAGGAAACGTAAACAACATCTTGAAAATTCTGCTTTTTGCAAATGCCATAAAATTTATGGCTATTCTACTAATGAGTGTCAAGATTTACAAACAAAAATACAACATTAAATCGGTTTAGGTATCATAAAAGTAACATGTGACGATAAATGGAATATTTCTCATAATCATTTCAAATAACGTTCAAGTTCCTATTAAGTTGTTCCTCACTATGTGACATTGTTAGCCTACCTATTGGGGGCTCATTGTCATTCATGATGGTAAATTTTCAGGTGCAATCATAATTAGTGAGCAACATAATGGTCTATTTATTCTAGTATCTATGCTTGGGGGGAAAGAATACCCTCTTTCCTATTTCTAAGGTTTTACTATTTCCTTTATGGTTTGCATTCTTCATAACTTGATGTCCTTTCTTGCATGGAATTATCCTTCATGTGAGTACATGTGTGTTCCTTGGTTAGGACCTATTCCTTGTTATAAATACTACGCCTCTTATGAATAATCTCTCCTTAGGTAATGTGTGATCCTTCATCCTAATTTTTTCTTGTTCTCTTGCCTGGGGGGGCAAGGATGGCATTTTTCCTTCTCTCTCTCCTTTCTAAAGATTGCCTCTTCTTTTGTGTTGCATTTTTCACAAAGTGATGTCCTTTCTTGCATAGAATTATCATTCATGTTAGTACATGTGTGTTAATTGGTTAGGACCTATTCTTTATTTGAAACAATAAATCTCTTATGAATAATCTCTCTTTGGAAGTTATGTAATCCTTCTCATTGTCTATATGCTTGGGGGGAAATTATTTCTCTCTCCTATAATTTCTAAGGATCCACTTATTCTTTGTTGAGTGGTATTTTCTTATGATTTGATGTCATTCCTTTTGTGAAGTCGTTGTTTTCTCATGGATTATGTCTTATGCAAGATGTGTATGTCCTTGGCTACACCTCTTTTAAACTTGACAATGTATATCTATTATAAACAAACCCTTCACATTAGGTCAAAAGTATGTCATCCTTCATTAATAATCCCTTTCATCTAGCAATAGGAGGAAGATATGTATTATTTTTCTCATTCATTTCTTTTGGTAGAAGATGTTATGTTTGTTGAAGAAAATCCTCTCAGAGGTAGACATATTTTGAGAAAATATATCTTATCCTCCAAGGATCCTTTTTACACTTGTTGCAATATATCTCTTTTTCAACTATCTTATCCTTTCTTGAAGAGTATTCCCTCTTTAACATGGATTTATAAATATTATTTCCTAAAGGATATGTCCTTGGTGTTGAAGGTAGGGTATCCTTGTTTCTGGCTTTCTTAAGACATCAACATAGGGATATGTTGAAATCTTGATGGGTCACCCATGTTAGGATAACCGATGAACAACTGAGAGGGGAGGGGGGTGAATCAGTTGTTAATAGATTATAACATTTAATCCACTTAATAAACTTTAACCAGATTAAGTACCAGTAAAGCAGAAATAGATACCAGTAAACAATACAATTTAACAATTAAATAGATAATCAATGAAAAGCAACCATACCACATAACACCATGATTTGTATGTGGAAAAACCGAAAAGGGAAAAACCATGGTGGGAAGCCTACCCATAGTCAGATGATACTTCTGCAGAAAGCATGTGTTACAATGAGGGGCCTGCACATGTAGGAAGGCACACTACCTAGAGCATACTTCTCATTACAAAAGAGTCTCGCTGACTATAGAGAGGCAACAACCATCTCAAGATAAATGGACAATAATCCAATAGAGTGAACTACCAGGGATAGCATCTAACATGCCTGATTACCATTATGGTTAAGCTCAATACTAGAGGTCTTTGACCTCTTCCTTAATCCCAATTTGATCACCTATGATCGACCAAATCTCCTTCATGTATGATATTACATTCCATGACCACAGACACTTTTTATTCCCATCCCATAATCTACAATGAGATCTTACATCATTTTATACCAACCCTAAGGCCTAAACCAATTAGGTTGGCCACCTAAAATATATTACAATAATATTATTACATAAATTCATATTATAATGATATGCCATGTTGGCTTAAGACTAAAACAATAAAAACCAATCCATAGAACATCTCAAAACATCCTGGTAATGTGTAGATTACACGTTATCATAATATCAGTCCATAACCTAGATACATACTGGACCTATTTTGGGCCCACCACACCAAAGCAATGTCTTCAAGCAGTTGAAGCATGATCAAAGAACATCTTTAGCATCCTGAAATCCATCTAGAAGCCACACCAACACCAATTATGCATCATGTCAAGATTCCTTAGTGAAAGCTCTATTGGTAAAGCCTTAAACCAATGCTAGTAAGGGTTTACAAGAGTGTTTGATAGCATCCGATTACCAAGTCAATGACCAAAAAATTCTCAAAGAACATGTAACACATGAAATCAAACATACTCCATTGATCCAAACATGCCAGAATTGTCCAATAGATAGTCTCTTCTACCGGTAACACTAGATCTTCTACCAGCAACCAAAACCTATCTGCCGGTAACCAACCATAATAGCTAGTGTTGACATCAATGAAAAAAAATCAATGCAAAACATAATCAATTCATCCATAATGCCAACAATATCCCCCTTTGGCATTGATGGCAACACTAGATGTGAAAAAAAATCTAAGTACCAAGAAATGCCAAACAAGTCTCCCCCTGTGGAAGACAATCAACAATCTCTTGAATATCAATAGCTCTCTCCCTGTGAATGACCAATATCCTTAATATCAATAGCTATCTACTTGTGAATGATATCTCTGTAAGGTTCTCAATTTATTTTTTCACATCACTATCTCTCCCCCTTTGACATCAATGCCAAAATTGTGACAAAAATATCAAAGCAAGAATATAAACCTATGTATCTCAAAGCTGACTACTCCCCCTAAGTAGTAGCACCACTCATCAGTGCCAGAATGAATAATATCTTTGATAATGTATGTCAGATTGATGATAAACTGCATCAATCAAGTCTCTATCAGAGGAGCAAAAGCCCCTAACTTGTCTCTCAAATACTCAAATGATTCCTTAGATAGTGGTTTAGTGAAAATATCTGCAATCTATTCTTTAGTGTTCACATAAACCAATTTGACTTCCTTTCCTTCTACCTTGTCCTTCAAAAAGTTATTCTTTATTGATATATGCTTATTCTTAGAGTGAAATACTAGATTTTTAGATATGTCAATAGTTGAAGAGTTATCATAGTAGATAACTACCAGTTCACTACAATTTACCCTGATATCCTTCAACATTTGCTTCATCAACAAGAATTGAGTGCAATTAGTTGCTGCTGCAACATACTCAACTTCTATAGTAGATAAAGAAATGCATGACAATTTTTTACTAATCCATAAAACCAGTTTCTTTCCAAGAAAGAAAGCTCCACCACAAGTGCTCTTCCTGTCATCAGTATCTCCTACCCAATCTGAGTCAGTATTTTCACATAAAGTGAAATCATCATTTTTAGAATACCATAAACTATATTCTAGTGTTCCTTGCAAATACCAGAATATCCTCTTTACTGCACATTCAGGATTTTCTTTAGTATTAATTTGATACCTTGAAATAATACTTATTGCATTCATAATATTTAGTCTAGTCTGAGTTAAATATAATAGACCAACAATCATAGACTTATACCTTGTCGGATTTACCGATGTAGAAGTATCTTTGATAGATAATTTATCACTTGTCACCATAGGAGTACTTACCGGTTTGGAATTATCCATACCAAAATTCTTCAATAACTCCCTCAGATACTTAGTTTGACAAATAAAAATGCCTTTGTCAGTTTGAGTAATCTATGAACCTAAGAAAAATCTCATCTAACCAATCATGGACATTTCAAATTCATTCTTCATATTGTTAGCAAATTTCATGCACAATTTAGCTTCTCCTCCAAAAATGATATCATCAACAAATACTTCAATAATCTAAATATCATTATCAGTGATCTTATAATATAAATTACTATCAACACCGCTTTTAGTAAAACCAAGCTTCAAAAGATATTTATCCAACCTTGCATACCAAGCTCTAGGAGCTTGTTTCAAACCATATACAACTTTCTTCAATCTACAAACCATATCTTTATCATCCATAAGTGAAAATCCATCAGGTTTCTCAATGTATACTTCTTCCTCAAGTTCACCATTGAAAAATGCACATTTAACATCCATTTGATAAACCTTATAGTTCCTATAATCTGCATAGGCAAGAAATAGTCTAACGGGTTCAATTCTAGCTATAGGTGCAAATGTCTCACCATAATCAATTCCTTCCATTTGAGAATATCCTTTACAAACCAATCTAGCCTTGTTTCTTACAACTTGACCATCCTCATTTAGTTTATTCCTAAAAACCCATTTAGTTCCAATAACATTCTTATTTTATGGTCGGGAACTAAAGACCAAGTCTCATTTTTCTCTATTTGATCTAATTCATCTTCCATAGCTTTTAACCAATATTTATCCTTACAAGCTTCGATAACAAATGTCGATTCAATCTAAGAAATAAGACACACCTCTTCATTTTCCAGTCTTCTTCTTGTCATAACTCCCTTGTTCCTATCTCCAATAATTTGATCTTCAGAATGATTTGATCTTACATACCTTGGTGTCTTCTAAAATTCAGGTTCACTTCTATGATCATTAGTCATAGTTGATTTTTCCAATTGTGCCAGTGTAACTTTCTTAGTTTCCTATATTGGTTGAGGTATTGTCGATTCAATTATGATCATTTCCACTATCGGTTCCCTATCATATAATATAGAATGATTTATGTATTTCTCATCCACTTTCACATTAGCACTCTCCACAATTTTTTGCAATCTTTTGTTATAACAACTATATGCTTTGCCTTGAATTAAATAACCAAGAAATATCCCTTCATCACATGTAGGATCAAAATTTCCAATTGAATCATCTCTTTTGATATAGCATTTACTTCCAACAATTCTAAAATATTTAATAGTAGGTTTATATCCAAACCATAATTCATAAGGGGTCTTACCAATTTCACCTTTGATGTGAACTCTGTTGAATGTGTAGACTACTATACTCACTACTTCTCTCCAATAGATATGAGGAAATTTGTCTTCCATCATCATAGATTTTACTACATCCAAAATGGTTATGTTCTTTCTTTCCACTACTCCATTTTGCTGAGGAGTCCTAGGTATAGATAACTGTCTCCTAATACCATTTGTCTCACAATAACTGTTAAATTCATGAGAAGTGAACTCACCACCATGATCTGATCTTAGACATTTGATTTTAAATCTAGTTTATGTTTCAACTTTTTCTTTAAAAATATTGAATTTTGTAAAGACTTCAAACTTATCCCTAAGAAAAGTCACCCACATCATTCTAGAATAGTCATCAATAATCAACATGAAATACCTATCACCTTGAAAGCTTCTAGTCCTTGTTGGACCACATAAGTTAGTGTGAATCAAATCAAGTACATCATTAAATTTATCATATATGCTCTTAAAAGAAGTTCTAACTTTCTTTCCCAATTGACATTCCTTACATACTGAATTATGAGGCTTCATAATCTTAGGTATATCTCCAACTCCCTTAGTTGAACTAATCTTAACAATACAATCAAAATTAACATGACATAACCTCTTATGCCATAACCAACTCTCATCAATATGAGAAATCAAACATGTCTTATTACCAATGTTCAAGTGAAAGATATTACCTCCTGTCCAAATACCGGTTGCAATCTCCAAACCAATCTTGTTAATGATTTTGCATTTTCTATCTTTAAACTAAAGCTGGAGACCCTTGTCCACCAATTTACCAACACTCAAAAGATTATGCTTTAAACCTTCGATATAATAGACATTATCAGTGTTATGCTTGCCATCCAAAGAAATAATACCTCTACCTCTGATCATACATGCTTTGTCATCTCCAAATCTGACTTGACTGCCACTATATTCTTGTAGGGCTAAATTTTTTCTCTTATCTCTAGTCATATGATGTGAGAATCCACTATCAATTACCCATTCATCCTTATCTTCAAATTTTTCTTCCAGGGCCTTTTATTCATTTTTGATAGCTGGTTCTGGTTCATCTTCCTTTAAAGCATAGAATACTCATTCCTTTCCATTTCTGGATCCACTAGCAGAGTCTTCTACCGGTTCATCTCTAGAGTCATCTCTTACTCCCTCCTCATCCACTATGTAGCATTATTTACTTTTCTTGAATCTATATCTGTTCTAGTTAGGCTTAAATAATTTCTTAACTCTTTCCTCAAATCTTGCATTCCTTTCAAGACATCTAGATGCAAAATGACTAATCTTATTACATGCAAAACATTTAAAAGGTGCTTTTCCTTCATACTTACTTCATGTTGGACCTTTAGGTACTCTTCTAGCAAATAAGGCTTCAAGTTGCTCAAATTCTTCATGTTCTTTCCTAATGTCTTCTAATTCTTTTGCATATAAGACTTTCCAATCAATTTTGTTGGTGGATGATGATGATGATGCATGAGAAGTAGGTTCAGACTTTACAGCTCTAGAAGATCCAAATTCTTCAAGCTCAAAAGCAGATAATTTTCCAATTAGAATGTCTCTGTTAACTGAAGAGTTAGCCATTGTTCTCAACTCATTAATTGCAGTTTCCTTCATCTTGTAAGCTAGTGGAAGGGCTCTCAAGACTTTGGAAACTATTTCATCTTCACTCATAAATCCTCCACAACATTGAATTCCCATAACAATCTCATTTACTCTTTCCATAAACACAACTATTCTTTCATTATCTTCCATTTTCAAGTTTTCATATCTTACTCGGTAACCATCAAGTTTAGAAATTTTGACAGTAGGATCACTTTCATTCAGAGTTTGCAATTTGTCCCACATAACCTTTGCCAATGATTTATTAGTCAATCCCATGATTTGTTGATCAATAAGTGCAAACAAGAGGGCTTCTCTAGCTCTGCAATCATTTTCAATATAATATCCAAGTCTGTAGGAGCAAGATTGCCAGATGCTAGATCATAAGGTGTGTATCCTTTCACTGTGATCTCCCAAATATCCTTTCCAAGACATCTAAGATGAGTCTCCATTCAAATTTTCCATATCCCATAATTTGTTCGATCAAGCTTAGGGATTTCTCTTCTGAAAATAGTTTCCAGTGGATTAGAAGTGTTAGCTGCCATAGGATCTACCTCAAGCAGTTAAGCTTCTACAAAAAAGGACCAAAGCTCTGATACCAATTGTCAGGATAATTGGTGAACAACTGAGAGGGGAGGGTGAATCAATTGTTAACAAATTATAACATTCAATCCACTTTATAACCTTTAACTAGATTAAGTACCGATAAACAATGCAATTTAATAAGTAAATAGATAATCAATGCAAATAAATCATACCACATAAAACCATGATTTGTACATGGAAAAATTGGAAAGGGAAAAACCACGGTGGGAAGCCTACCCAGAGTCAGATGATACTTTTGCAAAAAGTATGTGTTACAATGAGGGGCCTGCACATGCAAGAAGGCACACTACCTAGAGTGTACTACTCACTACAAAATAGTCTCACTAACTACAAAGAGGCAACAACCATCTCAAGATAAATGGACAACAATCCAATAGAGTGAACTATCAGAGATAACATCTACCATGCCTGATTGCAGTCCTAGTTAAGCTCAATACCGAAGGTCTTTGACCTCTTCCTTAATCCCAATTCAATCACCTATGATTGACCAAATCTCCTTCACATATGATATTGCATTCCATGACCACAAACACTTTTTATTCCCATCCCATAATCTAGAATGAGATCTTACATCATTTTATACCAACCCTAAGGCCTAAACCAATTAGGTTGGCCACCTAAAAGATATTATAATAAGATTATTACATAAATTCATATTACAATGATATGCCATGTCGGCTTAAGACCAAAACAACAATAACCAATCCATAGAACATCTCAAAACATCTCGGTAATATGTAGAGTACACATTATCATATTATTGGTCCATATCCTAGATAGGTACTAGACCTATTCTGGGTCCACCACGCCAAAGAAATGTCTTCAAGAAGTTGAAGCACAATCAAAGAAGATATTCAACATCCTAAAATCCATATAAAAGCCGCACCAACACCAATTATACATCATGTCAAGATTCCTTAGCGAAAGCTCTGCTAGTAAAGCCTTAAACCAATCTCGGTAAGGGTTTACAAGAGTGTATGATAGCATTCGATTACCAAGTCAATACCAATTGACCAAAACATGCTCAAGGAACATGTAACACATGAAATCAAGCATACTCCATTGATCCAAACATGTTGAAAGTGTCCAATAAATAGTCTCTTCTGCCCGTAACACTAGATCTTCTACCGGTAACCAAAACCTATCTGTCAGTAACCAACCATAACAGGTAGTGTTGACATCAATGGCAAAAAATCAATGCAACACATATTCAATTCATCCATAATGCAAACAACCCATATCACCCTCTTTGTACCATATCTTTCCATGTCTTAAACGGGTTTTTTAGACTCAGAACCAAAGAAAACAAACTCTCACACAAGATGCTTCATGCTCAAAACCAAACACAACATTTGATATATGGCTTAGATAGGGTGCACATCACTAAAACCAATGACTTGGCATTTGCTTTATATGTCTTAAAAAAGTTGATGTACGCTCGAAACCAAGGAAAAAAACTCCTATATGAGGTGCTATATACTTGAAACCATACATCACTTGCACACACACATGAGAATGAGTGGAACTAGCAAAAGACAACTAGATTATTCCTACTCTCCTCCCCAACATGGATCACCTATAAAAACACATCTAAGGTATGTATTTGTGTCCTTTCTCACCATTCTTCTCATGTATCACATAGAAAAACACTTCTAGTGTGTATCCGTTCTTTCTCTTTCCTTTCTTCTCATGAACTCATAGTTTCGCTATTGATTGTTCTTGGATGATGTGTTATTTTCTCTTTTATGTGATGACTTGTGTTCTTGAGATGGAATTTTTCAAGAATGATATTAGTAGTTGAGACATTTTGATATCAGGGTCTCTTTGGCTAGTTAACTTGAGGTCTTGGTTTTGGTCTTTAGCTTTTGTGTTGTGCATATTTTTCCTTTTTGTCTTTGATTGTCTTTGGTTTCCTTTTGTTTGCCTTTTTTTTTTTTATTGTGTTGTGTGCACTTGCATGCATTTGAGTGAGTTAATATCTGAAGTTTGGGGGCTCGGTTCATCAAAATTAGTGATGTCTTATACTCATTGTGATTGTTCTCCTCATTTCTCCTCTCCTTCATCTCTTTCATCTACTTTATTGTGAGTATTTGCATAGGCTCATACTCCCATTAAAGTGGAGGCCAAAAGTAATATTGTAAATTGTCACCAAGCCAATGTACACCTCATGTTTGTGCCCCTAATTTAGTGTATCTCCTCCTCATCTCCTATTTGGGTTCATTCAATGTCTTAACTCCAATTTTGATGCCTCATACACCTACCAAGTGATTCCCTAGAGGTGTGTCCTCCTCCCTGAACCCTAATATTAGTCCTCGATTGAGGAGGACTAGGGCACTAGCACCTTGGTCCTGGACCAAAGTTCCTAATGTCCTGTTCCCCCATAATGGGACCCAAATTTTTAGGGAGAGATGAGACCTATCTCTTTGGTGGAAAATCAACTTGGTGGCTCTATGTGACCATTGGAGGTTAGCTTGATTGGTAAATTGACCTAAATCCTCATATATAAAATCATTTTATTAGCTTAATTTCATTCAAGCATCATGAGAATTCAATCTTGTAAAGGGGAAAAATGATTCCCTAGGGTTTCCACCTAGGGCATGAAAACTGCTAGATTTTTTTCATTTGGGTCCTTTACATTCAAAAGAGGATAGTGAGTTCACTAGATCTAGTCATGAATCAAATCAAGACTAAATTATAAGTGAATTTGGATTGAAGGGGGTATCCTTTTTTGTAAGTGGAAGTGATGAAATTAGTTAAAATGCTAGAAAATGAAGGTAAAAGCATGAAAATAGTGAGCTACAGTCATAGGATTTTTGCGTGCACCTAGAAATAACCAATGCGAGTCGAATTGGACTTGGTCCTCGAAGCTACTCAAAAATTGTTGGGACCATGGCACATCACAACTGTCTTTCAAAATTTTTGCATACCAAAGGGAGATGATTCGTCATTGTGAATGAAACCTAATTTGAGAGTACAACTTTGTACCTATTTTCTGTACACAAAAAGAAAGGGAAATGTGTTGGGATTAGGGGTTTGCCTTAGGTCAAACCCTAGTTTTTGAATTAACCATGAAATTGAAATAAATGTAATTGAAATGACTAAAAGGAAAGGATCTCCTTTTGAGGGAGATGCTGAATTATGACTAAAAATTTAATTATGATACCTCCTTGTGAAGTTTTTCTTGCCTCTACATGGAATTAAGGTTTATGAAATCTTCAACAAAATATGTTGAATAATGTCTCCTTCAATTCTTGAAACTTGACTTCATTGTTGCCACTAAGCTAAAAGAAGACAAATTATTCTCAATTGCTTAAATGCTTGATGTCATATGTGTGCTCTTGATGATAGTTGGATGTTTAAATGAGAGGGGAAATCCTCTTTATATACTTTCCTACTGGTGCAATTGGCTAATTCTCTACACATGAGATGACATAGAGAGGGAAAGCCCACTCAATTTTGAAATAGGACCAAGGGGTCAAATTGGGCAAACCATGGTCCTGCCCTATTTTGGGGTAGGCATAAGGTGCTATGTGAGGTGCAATTTGAATTTAAATGCCATTTGTGATTTGCAAGAGCATAATAAGGTCTTCAATCGGGTTGAGGGTTGTGAACACTAAGGTAAAGACCTAAATGCAGTCAAAATTGCAAAGGGTACAATTTTAGGATGCTGCATTTAGCCCCTAGTTTAGTGGGAGTATGAATTCTATCATTCTCTTAGTAAAGTACAAAGGGTTCAAATTGAAAATTTTCACCAAGTCATCAAGGAAGATACACTGAACCCCCAATGGACTTTAGGATCTTACAACTTAGATAACAAGATAAAAGGGACATTATGAGAGAGAGAGAGAGAAAGAGAGACAACCATGACTAAAAACTAATAAGGTTCTCTTACAATGAATCATGAAAATTAAAATACAAAAAATTACAAAGCAAAAGGCAAATTTTTCTAACTTAAGTATCAAGAGAGACATCCATTGAGTAGAGTGTATTCCCCCATATTAAAATGATTGTGCATGCATTATTGGGGGAAACTTCTTTAATGTAGGATACACCCCAAAAAGATAATGTTGGTAATAGCAAGGAAAACTAAGAGGGGGGGGGGGTGAATCAAATTTCACTGGATTAAACAAATTAAGCACAATCTCAAATTTGATCAACTGTAGCAAAAATAATGATAATAGCAACACACTTAACACCAATATTTTGATGTGGAAAACTTGATTAAGGGAAAACCCATGGTGGGAAGGTACCCACAATAAGATGATACTCTATAGTAGTATGTGTAAATATTACAATGGGGAATGCACAAGCATTCAGGCACACTATCTAGAGCTCATTTCTCAAATTACAATGACCCAAAAGGCTACAATCCTCAGGGAAGGTTAACTACCTTACAATAAAATTCAAACTACAATCCAGTTAAGATGAAATTCAAAGATAGCATCTGCTAATTCCTAATGACAATTCCAGTTAAGCACATTTATCTGTCCTGCAACAATCTCTACTCAATACACCACACCAAAAGATAAATTCACTTTTTCACACATACACACTCTCTGATAATGCAGACTCAACACCAACACCCAAATTACTTCAATATTTCACCCATTTATACAAATCATCAACCTTGACTACAAGATCGGCCAATTCCTTAGCACCTAATTACAAAATTACATCACACAATACATAAATTAGCCACCAAACCAATAAAATGTTATAGACAACATAGCATGGACCTAAATCAACTCTCCAAACATGCACCACCATCAAAAATCTCACGAAGATCAACTGCAAGAGGCTACACCACCAAGAATACTGTATAACATGAAGAATATCACTGGACCCATAAGATCAACAAGAACATGCATAAGGATCAAAGTGGACCACCACTAAAAATAGAACATTATTAGAAAACACCAACAAGCATGCTAGAACCATCCACAATAGCTACATCAACACCACTTATTCAACCTTCATCAATCAACATGCTAATACACAAGAACACTTATCAGCAACAACTCAGATAAGAAAGATAGCTTACGGAGCATCAAATCATGAACCATCTAAAATGAAGATATGCACAAACATCCCAAACACTCTCCCAATCTGCAACCAAAAATAAGATCATATCAGAGCATAACTGATTAAACACCAAAATACTGCAACACTGAACATTAAAAACCAATCTCCACACTAGAATCCTCAACTCAATCAAATCTCCACATAGAATCATGGAATCAATAAATAATGAAGTATCTCTAGTTGATTCAACATCCCAAATAGATAAAACAGCTAGATCAATTCACTGTAATCACCAAACCACCAAAACAATTCTCTACAACACCAAAACATAGGAATATGTTGACATTGATGACAACAACATATCCTAGTAGCAACAATATCCAACAATCTCCCTCCTTGGCATTGATGAAAACATAAAAATGTGAAAAAAAAATAATGCAAAGGAATAAATCACCATCAACAAACTCCAAAAAACTCCCCTTAAGATCATGCAAGCAAAGCTCCAAAGATAAAAGGAATTTTTTCACATGCTTCTCTCCCCAAACCAAATGATCTCTCCCTCCAAGAAGGAAAATCTCTCTCCCTTAGGATAAACTCACAATAGAACAACTGAACCACATACTGACTACTCTAGCTTAGTAGCAACACCAACCCATCAATCCAAATAAAAAGCTAAGACTATTAAGTTCACCATATTGATGCATCTCAATGTGCCTAGTTCTCATTTGAAGGGGCAAAGACCCCTAACTTGTTTCTCAAAGAGACAAATGTATCTACAAGAAAAGGATTAGTAAAAATATCTACAATCTAATCCTTTGTAGATACGTAATCTAGTTTAACTTCCTCATCACTAAGTTTCTCCCTCAAGATGTGATACTTAATTGATATATGCTTTGTTTTAGAATGCAGTACCAAATTCTTGGAAATATTAATAGCACTTGAATTGTCACAATAAATAATTGTAGTCTCATCATACACAAATCCTTCAACATTTTCTTAATCCAAACTACTCGAGTATAATTTTTAGCAACAACAATGTATTCAACTTCAATAGTAGATAGAGATATATCATATTTTTTCTTACTTTCCCTTGAAACCAACTTCTTTCCCAAAAAGAAACCTCCACCGATAGTGTTTTTCTGGTCATCTACATCACCTGCCCAATCAACATCTATATAAGCACAAAACATGAAATCATCATTCTTTGGATACCACAATCCATAGTCAACAGTTCCCTTCAAATATCTGAAAATCCTCTTCACAATAGTAATAGGAGTCTCTTTAGGATCAACTTGAAATTGGGCACAAAGACATACAAAATTCATAATATTTGGTCTAGTCTTAGTCAAGTACAAAATTCCACCAACCTTAGATCTATATAAAATTTGATTAACTTTCTAAGATTCATATTTCTTAGACAACTTGCATCCAGTCACCATAGGAGTTCCAACAGGTTTAGAATTAGCTAACCCAAATTTCTTCAACAGTTCTTTCACATACTTCGATTGAGAAATGAAAATACCACTAGTGGTCTGAGTAATCTACAATCCTAAGAATAATTTCATCTCACCTATCATAGACATCTCAAACTCCTTTTTCATATCATCAACAAACTTCATACTCAAATCATCATCACCTTCAATAATGATATCATCAACAAATACTTCAACAATCAAAATGTTATCTTTATCAACCTTAAAATATAAGTTACTTTTAGTAGTACCTTTACAAAATCCCAACTTCATCAAGTACTTATCTTATCTAGAATACTAGGCTCTAGGGGCTTGCTTCAGTCCATATAATGCTTTCTTTAATTTGTACACCATGTCTCCTTCATCTAACAAATAAAATCCTTTGGGTTGCTCAATTTTATCAATGTAGACTTCCTCTTCCAAAACTCTGTTCAAAAAAGATGACTTGACATCCATCTGGTAAACCTTGAAATTCTTGTAAGAAGTAGTCTAACAACTTCAATTCTAGCTATAGGAGCAAAATTTTCCTCATAATCAATACCTTCCATCTATGAGCATCCGTTACATACCAATCTTGCTTTGTTTCTCACCACTTCACCAGCTCCATTCAATTTATTCTGGAACACCCATTTAGTACAAATCACATTGTTGTCTTTAAGTCTTGGAACAAGCTCCCATTTTAAATTCTTCTCAATCTGATTTAGCTCTTCTTCCATTTCTTTTATCCTATTCTCATCCTTACATTCTTTTGCAACATCTTTAGGTTTGATCTTTAAAATCAAACATATCTCTTCAACAACAAATCTTCTCCTAGTCATCACACCCTTGTTCTTATCACTAATAATTTAATTTTCAGAATGATTCAATTTCACATACCTCAAAATCTTTAGATTGTTTTGATTCTCATGCTCTTGAACTTCTTCATCGGCAGCAGCAATATCTAGATTAACTATCTCTACCGAAGCATTCTTCTTTAAGATCTTAGTTTGCACAGGCTTTGAAACAATGTCTTGACCATCAAACTCATATCTACATGCTCTGATATGCTTTCCATGACATTCATCAACCTTCACATTTGCACTTTCCACTATCTTCTTCAATCTCTTATTGTAACACCTGTAGGCCTTTCTCTTAGTAGAATATCCCAAGAAGATTCCTTCATCACATCTTGCATCAAACTTTCCTATATCCTCATTCCTTTTGATATAACATTTGCTTCTAAAAACTCTGAAATATCTAAATGTAGGAACATGACCAAACCATATCTCATAAGGAGTTTTACCAAAATCACCTTTTATATGTACCCAGTTGAATGTGTAAACAGCAGTGCTAACAACTTCTTTCCAAAAGCTTTGTGCAACATTTCCTTCAATCAACATAGTTCTAGTAGCATCCAAAAAAAATTGTTCTTCCTTTGAACAACTCCATTCTGCTGAGGGGTTCTAGGAGCAGATAATTGTCTTTTAATTCCATTTCTCTCACAGAATGTATCAAACTCACCAAATGTGAATTCTTCTCCTTTGTTAGATCTCATACACTTCAAATTCAATCTTGTCTCAGTCTCCACCTTAGCTTTGAATATCTTGAATTTCTCTAGTGCTTTTGATTTCTCCCTTAGAAAAGTAACCCACATCATTCTAAAGTAGTCATCAATCAACAATATGAAATACATATCACCTTTCATGCTTCTCACTCTTGTAGGACCACACAAGTTAGTATGATCAAGATCCAATATACCATTAGATGTATACAACTTACTCTTTAATGAAGTTCTTGTTTGCTTTCCCAACTAACATTCTTTACATAGAAGATTAGAAGGATTTACAATCTTAGGAAAATCTCTAACAACTTGAGTAGAACTTATCCTTGACATGCAATCAAAATTAACATAATGCATCCTCTAATTCCACAACCAACTTTCATCAATCTGAGCAATCAAACAAATTTTATCATCGACATTCAAGTGAGATATATTACCTTTAGTCTTAGTCCCCGATGCAATCTCTATTCTAGAGGCATTCAAAATCTTGCATTTACTATTATTGAATGGAAAATCATATCCTTTGTTAACTATCTATCCAACACTTAAAATATTATGCTTCAGACCTTCAACATACAAGACATCATCAATATTATTCTTACCATAAAAGGAAATAGAACCTCTACCATGGATCACACAAGCGTTATCATCTACAAATCTCACAATACCACCATCATACCTTTCCATACTCACAAATTTTATTTTAGCACCTATCATATGATATGAACAAGTGTTGTTAATTACCCATTCATCTTTCTCCTTAATCTTAGCAGCCAAAGCTTTCTCCCCAACAATGTAGCTTGTAGAGTTCACTAGTACAGGATCATCTTCCTTGATAGAAATAAATACAAATTTTCTTTTTAATTCTCATTCTCTGATTCCTCATTTGTCACACCTTTATCAGTAGATAAAAACATCTCTTCTAATTTTTGTACTTTTTCTTAGCTTATAGGGCTTTTCATACTTATCATGCTTCTCATATCTATCATGCTTATCAAATATATCATGTCTTTCATGCTTATCATACCTAGACATTCTTTCAAGACACCTAGAAGAAAAATGTCCTATCTTATTACAAGAGAAACATTTCAAACATAACTTTCCATCATACTTACCAACTCATTTAGGCAATCTTTGAGAAATAAGTTCTTCAAGATCGTCCAACTCCCTTTCCTAATCTTCCATCTCTCTCATCTCTCTTTCATATCTAGAGACCCTAGATGAACTCTTTCCCGGATCATACTTTTGTTTCCCAAATACAAAGGCTTTAAATACCGTCTCAAATTTACCATTTGATTCTCTTAATTAACTCAACTCAAATGTAGCTAGCTTACCAACCAACAAGTCTCTTGTCATAGTAGTCACACTTTAAATCTCATCTATAGAAACAACTTTAGCTTTGTAAGTAGAAGACAAGGATCTAATAAATTTAGCAACACTTCCATCTTCCTCAAGAGTTCCACCAGCACATCTAATATTCATAACAAGTTCATTCACTTTATCCATAAAGGATGTTATATTCTCATCTTCTCCCATCTTCAATGTTTCATACTTTCCTTTCAAACTCTACAACTTAGCAACTTTAACTTGTGCATTTCCTTCATACAAGATCTCTAACATTTTCCATATCTCATGTGCAGTTTGACGTCCCATCACATTAGTCATCTCTTAATCAGTCAAGGAACTTAGCAATTCTTCCATAGATCTTATGTTATGTTTAGCTTCCTTGATTTCATTAGCAGTAAATGGTCCATTTAGAGGAACATTGTAGACATTCTTTGTAATCCTACAATAATTTTCTCCAATACACTTCAGATGAACTTCCATTCAATCCTTCCAAATAGTATAATTATTTCCATCAAATCTAGGACTCTCCTTCTTAAATACACAGGTTGTCATCCTGGATCTCCTCAAGTGGTTAATCTTCTTCCAGAGGATCTAGCTCTAATACCACTTGTTGGCAACAACAAGGAAAGATAAGAGGGGAGGGTGAATCAATTTTCACTGAATTGAAAAAATTAAGAACAATCTCATATTTGATCAACTAAAACAAAAAGAGTGATAATAGAAACACACATAATACCAAGATTTTGATGTGGAAAACCTGGTTAAGGGAAAAATCATGGTGGGAACCTACCCATAATAAGATGATACTCTATAGTAGTATGTGTAAATATTACAATGGGGAATGCCCATGCATTCAGACACACTACTTAGATCTCACTACTCAAATTAAAATGACCCAAAAGGCTACAACCCTTAGGGAAGGTTCACTACCTTACAATAAAATTTAGATTACAATCCATTTAAGATGAACTACAAAGATAGCATCTGCTAATGCCTGATGACAGTTTTAGTTAAGCACATTTGTCTTCCCTGCAACAATATTTTCTCAATACACCACACGAAAAGATAAATTCACTTATTCACACATACACCACTCTTTGATAATGCTAAATCAACATCGACACCCAAATTACTTGAATATTTCACCCATTTATACAAATCATCAACCTTGACTACAAGATCAGATAAACCCTTAACACCTACTTACAAAATTATATCACGCGATACATAAGTTATCCACTGGACCAATAAAATTTCATAGATAATATAGCATGGACCTAATTCAACTCTTCAAACACACACCACCACCAAAAATCTCACCAAGATCAACTGCAACATGCTACACCAGTAAGAATGCCACATAACATGAAGAATATCACCGGACCCATAAGATCAACAAGAAAATGCACAAGGATCAATGCAAACCACCACAACAAATATAAAATTATTAGAAACCACCAACATGCACATTAGAATCATCCATAATAGTTGCACCAACACCACTTATTCAAATCTTCATCGATCAACATGCTAACACACAAGGACACTTATCAGCAACAACTTGGATAAGAAAGATAGATTACAAAGCATTAAATCATGAACAATTTGAAATGAAGATACACACAAACATCCCAAACATTCTCCCAAATCTGCAACCAAATTTTTTTATCATACCAGAGCACAACTGATTAAACACCAAAACACTGCAACACTGCACATTTAAAACCAATCTCCATACCATAATCCTCAACTTTAACAAATCACCATAGAGAATCATGGAATTAATAAAGAAGAATGTATCTCTAGTTGATTCAACATGCCAGATAGATAAACCAACTAGATCAACTCACTGCAATCACCGGATTACCAAAACAATTTTCTATAACACCAAAACACCAGAATATGTTGATATCAATGACAACATATCCTAGCAGCAATAATATCCAACAGATAAGCACATTATCACAATGATTTATCCCCCAAGAAGGGAAAAGTCAAATGATAATTATCACAAAACATAAACACAGGGTGGTTTCACGTAACTCTGGGGTCAGTATGCATTTGTATGATAACCAATGTATATCATGTATATATATAATGTATATACATACATACATACATACATATATCCATACATACATACATACATGCATATATATACATATAGAATTGTCCTCATTCCACAAAGAAAGGAAATCACCTTGGAAGAAGGGGACCCATGTGTCTTTTGAGTCAACATAGGAAATACCAAAAGAGATCTCAATGTTTTGCATCATCCTCAAGTAGACAACACTAGAGATAACAAATAGAAGAAATAAGAGAAAAATAGAAGAATGCCACAAACAAGAAAGAGAAGAGAGGGATAAATAATCTATGATGCTAATGAAGTTTATCAAGCAGCTTATCCACCTCCTGATATTGCTCATCATTAATTCAGGAAGGTAGAGAATATGCAAGAGGAGCCAAATTAAGAACAGTAGATGGAGATATCAAAAGTTCCAAACAAGGACCATTCTCTAATGATGGATCACTTTGTTCATTACCAAGAGCTAGGATTACTACTTTTGAAAATCTCATAGATAAATCATTGTCAACATCAACATATTCATATTCATCATCAGAAATATTAGGATCAGCATTCTCATCATTAACAACATTCTCACCTATTTCTTCATCAATATTAATGGAAATAGGAGCTCTAATAGGAATAGAACCTGAACCATCAATTGATTTAATCATTTTGGGTCATGTAGATTTAGGTTGAACCTCTTGTTTAGGAGAAGTTTAATAAACTAGATTTATATCAATATTTGGTGTCTTGCGAGAATAAATGGTTTGGGAAGAAAGTTCACGAGCTCGAGTATGACATCTCTATTGGTATTCTCTCGCACAACGGTTTCATTTAGTTTTAGTAGAAGGTTGTAAAGGTGTAGGTTCAAATGGTGTAGGCTCTTTTTTTTCCTTTTAAGGAAGGATGAATTGGTTGAGGTGTCTTAGGTTGAATAATAGGAGAGGCCAATCCCTTCTATTTATAAGTTATATGAGGTAGAACTGTACCATATAGATGAGGAATAGAGGGTGTAGGAAGGAGACCAGGTCCATCATTATGAGGAGGAATGATATATTTATCCTTATGTTGATGCTTAGGAGGAATATATTTTCTATCTTTGGGAAGAAGAATAGACTCATCCATAAGAGAAGAAATAGATTCTTCCTTAGGAGAAAGAATATTGCTTTCCTTAGGAGGAAATATAGTCTTATCCTTAACAGAAGAGATATATTCCTATTTGGGAAGAATATTATTTCTTTCCTTAGGAGGAAGAATAATATTGTCCTCAAGAAGAGGTATATGATGATTAGTTGAGGGAAGACTAAGTTTTGGATTTCTAGGTTTACTCAAGGATAAAATCATCTCATTTTTCCATTTTAGATATGATTTAAAGAGAGCATGACTTCTAGGTTGAAGAGGTTGGAATTGTTTGGACCAAAAGTAATCAAGAAAAAAATCTCCATGCCTCATTATAGGTTGATATATACTATGATTAACAATTATGATTTTACCATCATGAGGAAATTTCAAGCACTTATAAATAGTAGAAGTGACCACTTTAATGGAAGAGAGCCAAGGATTTCCCAACTTCACATCAAATTGATCAGATGTGGGAATGATAGAAAAGACAACATATAAGCTTTTAGTGATAACCTCAATAGGAAGTGTAATAGAACCAATATAAGGACAAGAGAAACCATCAAAGACTTTAACTATCACATCAAATTTATCATATGTCACTTGATGCAATTGCAAAGTATAAAGAAATTCTTTAGTAATAACATTAACCACACAAGAAGGATCAATAAGGATTCCTCATGAGGGAATTCTCTTGATTTTTGAAGAAATATATAGAGGCCCATCGAGTGATTTAATAGTCTCTCTAGGATCAAACATAATGCACAAGTTCTTAGGTGGTTCATTTTTATCAATAAGGTTCACCACATTGTTAGATTCAAGACCAACTTCATTGGGAGAATAGGCACATTGTTTATTTTCAATCACATTAGAAGAATGAGACAGTAAAGGATTAGTGAATATTTGAAGGTTTTAGTTAGGAGGAGAAACATATTTATTTCCTTTATCATTGACACCAGCCACAAAAATAATATTATTATCAATCAAGTCTTGAATCTTACATCTCAAGGAATAACACTTTTCAATGTCATGACTGGGTTGATGATGATATTGGAAAAATGATTTGGAATCAAAGGAATGTGACATATGATTAGTTGTATCAATTGGTTTAATAAGGGGAAGCCTCAACACATTCCTTTGTAACAATTGTGCCATAATACTATGCAAAGTCTCATTAAGAGGAGTGAATTCTTTTCTAAAATAATTGGATAAAGGAGGCACACCTGCTGCAGCTACAACTTGAGTGTTTTTGTTGTCATTGAATTTGATGAATCCCTTATTTGGTTTGAACTTTGGAAAAGGTTGTTGAGAACTTTCAATTTTATCATTCAGAGCCATTGAAGAGGATTGTTCCAATTGACTCGTAGTAAGTTGATAATTGTGAATTACTGCACACAATTACATAAAGGAAGTAAACTCAGAAAAGGGAAGTTTATCCCTAATGTATTTTTGCAAATTAGCAATCAAAATTCTTTGAATGTATTGATCAGGCATAGGAAAATAAATTTGAGAATACAAATGCTTATATCTACCAATAAAATTAGTCACTTTTTCTTTAACACCTTGTTTACAATGCATCAAATCAGTCAAAGTGATTTTAGGACCAATATTATTGTGAAATTATTGAATAAAAGCATTAGACAATTGTTGAAATGAAGTGATAGAATAAGGAGGAAAAGAAAAATACCATTGCAAATCTTTATCCTTTAATGTTCTAGTAAACAGTTTAGCCAAAAGTATTTGGTCATGAGAAAAGTCACTACATAAAGTTTGAAATGTTTTCACATGAGTCAAGGGATCACCTGTTCCATTATAAAGCTCCAATTGAGTAACTTCCACATGTTTAGGAGGGAAAACATGAACAATGTCATTAGATAATTGGCTTGCTATATCAAATGTGGGCACACTATACTTAGAATGATTCATGGAATCTATTTGTTGTTGTAAGGAAGACACTGTTTGGGCTTGGTATTGATGGAAGCTTCAATAGAAGGATTTAAATTTGACATGTTGGATTGAGAAGGAGGGGTAAAATTGTTGAAAGAGGTAGGGTTAGTCAATTTTTCTTTAGCACCTTGTTTACAATGCATCAAATTAGTCAAAGTGATTTTAGGACCAATATTATTGTGAAATTGTCGAATAAAAGCATTAGCCAATTGTTGAAATGAAGTGATGGAATAAGGAGGAAAAGAAATATACCATTACAAATCTTTATCCCTTAATGTTCTAGTAAACAGTTTAGCCAAAAGTCTTTGGTCATGAGAAAAGTCACTACATAAAGTTTGAAATATTTTCACATGAGTCAAGGGATCACCTTTTCCATTATAAAGCTGTAATTGAGGAACTTCCACATGTTTAGGAGGGAAAACATGAACAATGTCATGGTCTCTCTACATAAAATGTGGTCACACTATACTTAGATTGATTCACATAATCTATTTGTTCTTGTAAGGGAGACATTGTTTGGGCTAGACTATTGGTGGAAGCTTTAGTAGAAGGAATGAAATTTGACATGTTGGATTGAGGAGGGGTAACATTGTTGAAATAGGGAGGGGTGATGTTGTTGTATGAAGGTGGTGGTTGAGAAGGAGGGATATTTCTATATGAAGGTGGGGGTTGAGAATAAGGAGGTGGAACATTATGGTAGGTAGGTATTGGAGAGGATTGGGTAAAAAATGGAAGACTCATTAGAGGAACACTAGCCATAGATTATGGTAGGTAGGAGAAATTAAGGAATTATGATTAGATGAATTTATCCCTTGACTAACATGTGTAGGCATAACATTTTGAGTAGAAGTATCCATGATATTGGATGTAAAGGTAGGAACACTAGCCATAGAAATATTCAAAGGGATGGATTGGTTATTTTGACTAGGAGGTTGTGTATAACCAACAACTTCAGCATAATTATTCATAGGCATAATTAGAATAAACAATATGAAAAATACCATGCAAGATATCAACACCAAGTTTATCACTTTGAACTATTCTTTTCAATCCTTCAATCAATGGGAGAGATTCACTTTCTAGGTATTGTTTACTCATCCATTGTTGAAGATTTTCAAATTGATTGTCAATCTTTTCCAATTGGTCAACGGAAACCTAGGTTAGTGGTTCCTCCACATCATGATAATTGTGTAAATATTGAGGATGAATGGCAACATTTGTAGGATTTGAAGTGCCACCAACATCCTCATGAAACAAAGTTTCCAAATTAGGCTCCATCTCCTCGGTAATTAAACTTTGGGAATCCTTAATTCTAAAACTTATTCTCACAAGGATATTATAGGTTGGACTAATAGTAGTATAACTCATGCACTAAGTGAGGAAAATTGGAATTTTGAAATTTGAATAGAATCTTTTTTTTTAATCAGTGAAAGGTCGTAGCCAAAGAATTTTATTGATATTAAATCCTAGTACAACACAACTCACTAGGGGCACTGGTAGGAAAGAGTCAGGTGGAGAAAACCTTTGGTCTTGCCCCATAAGTATATATAATACAAATTTGAAGAGATTTTAGAAACCTCATTCCAAGCCCAAATATTGGCATATTTGAAGAAATTGAGTACATACAAGTGCATTTAAAGCACAATCAATATTGACCATTAACCTCAGAGATTGATGTTACACTGTCCACCCCAAGATCTAAACTCTCTAGGTTTCTAATCCTAATCCTTCTCTATATTGATCAGGACCCCTTGTATAGAGTGCTTTCCATCACCTCCCTTGAAATTCCCTGATTCTACCCAACACTATGCTTGCAGTGGTTGGCCTTTCTATTTCCTACAAAACATAATGACAAGCCAACTAAACCTTCTCCAATTCCTATTAAGGGTTAGCCCACATATATACAATACCATGATTCAAACATATAGCACAAAGACTTCAAATTTTAAACTTCAATATTTACAAGATGATACAAAATCAAGTTACCCACAACACTAATATTGTTGATGTTCTCCCATGATGTAATCAATGAAACAAAGACAAATGACTATAAGTTGGCAGAAATATTCCAAGACTAAGCCAAGTGAATTAGATTCCAGTCACACTTTAGTATATAGATATAATTGTCCACCTTATTATATAAATAACTAACAACAAATCCAAAGCATGACCTGGTTTTCTTAGAGACATAAACCTTCAAAGATACATGCAAACTTAAGCAAATAGAATTCCTACTTTACAAGTCTAATTGTTTCTATGCTTATGGAAGATGACATTTATGTCATCTGCAAGAACAATGATAAGTGACCAATCCTTCTCCAATTCCCATTTAGGGGTAGCCGCACATATATATAATTCCAACCAAAATTTAGGCATATAGCATAGCTATTGTAATTTTAAATTTGTATATTCAACATGAATCAGTAATAGGTTACCAATACTAGTTGAATTTGATATTCACCATAATGTAAACAAAGATGCAATAGATAGACGATAATAAATTTCATTACGATGAAACAATTAGGCAGAGGTATTTCTAAATAAAGCTAAGTATATAGTATTTTT